>NC_133495.1:10949719-10990094 GCF_025370935.1 Choristoneura fumiferana
AAGCGTTTTTTTTTCAAGTAGTTTATTATAAACAATATTTACAATGATCCGTTGTTGACTACGAATCGTTTTGGGCATTTTTTATTATGTTATTGTTCAAAGAAACCGCTACAGTGACNCTGTGCCCTTAGTGTATTTTTTCGGTCACAAAATACGTCTCGATCGCGTTTGCGTTAAAATCTTAATTTGTATGGAAACACGAACAGCGCCTCTAGCGCACGTTTGCGCAACAACTTTTGCGAGTGTAGGTCTGCTTGTCAAATTAACGTAAACTATTTCGTCCGCGAATTCGTAAAGTTAACGTTAAACCCGATCGACTCGACTAATCAAAAACGAATGGGGATGCCAGATGTTTCAGGTTTCGCGGGATTCTCCCCGAATTTTAGTATGTCCTCCCGACTCCCAACAAAGTCAAAAAAAATCATAAAAACAATATAATATAATACAATACAATACAAAGACTCTTTATTGTACACCAGAAATAACAACTACTAACAACAACCACAACACCTACAACAACAACAACTTCATTTTATAAAACAATAATTTTAAGTTCCAAATGCTTGCACTGAATGACATCAAATCCCTTTTCTTGGCATAGTACCTAACACCCAGTAACAGCCGTGATGCAAAGAATTTTAAAAAATCACGGTTTTTTTTTAAGCATTTTTTACTGATTGTTTTCCTGGTTGTAGTAAATGTGAAAAAAATACTTTATTTAAGAATTATTTGATCTTGCCATGATAGCGGGTAAATGGTGAAAAGGGACAAAAATGTAATATACATACTTATATGAACAGTAACACGATATTCGAGTAAAAAATAAATGACATAGGTAACAAGAAAACCGTTTTTCTGATTTATTTATTTATGTAAACACTAGCTGTTGTCCGCGACTCCGTCTGTGTAGAATTTGTTTAGCACCATCCCGCGGAAATTATGCAATTTTCGACATTAAATGTATCCCATGTTCTTTTCCGAAGACTCAAACTATTTGTATTCCGAATTTAATCTTAATCGGTTCAGCGGTTTAGACGTGACGAGGTAACAAACAAACCGACTTACAAACTTTCACATTTATAATATTGGTGGGATTTCTCTCGCAGCAGACAAAATGTTAAATGGTTTTGTTTTTAATATACTTACTTATATTTGAATTTATTATTGTTTCTCCCGTCCAAAGTACCAAAAATCCCGATAAATCGTTATTTTTATCGATAATAGGGTCATTCGATCTGGCAACCCTACCTAACTACAAAACAAATGTCAGACTGACACCGCCCTAATTTACATCGTCTCAGTTCAAGAAAAAAACTTAAAAATTATTACATATATTATTTGGTCGCGCTGTCATCGTTGTAAAGTGGATGCTCCATAGATGTGAAGCTGGAGGAAGATGCTTGTGATATCATGGACGGAATTTCGCACCAAAGTGCCCATACTCCATAGTTATAGACCATAGTTTAGTATACAGCACATACTGCAGTACTTGGAACTTCTTCAGGCGGGATGGATGGCGACTCCATAGAACAGCTGGTCGTGCAGGGAGGAGTGGAAGGAATCAGGTTGCACGTCAGGTCACCTCTGGACTGACCAAGTGAAGGCCACTGTAGAAAACCAAAAAGACAGTTTGCCAACAGAGAGATATGGTAGGAGATCGTACGAAGAGCTGTCCGCCTCTACCCATGACGCGGACGCATCAATATGCCTACGCCTGGTCTGCCAAGAGCGAAACGACAAAGAATAAAGTTTCATACTAATGGTTTGAAAATGTCATTCAATACAATTGGTTGACGTTGACACTTCAGGTGGCATCGTTTTTTAAATTGAGATCCGATTTTTCCAGATAGAATACATTGTTCACTATTGATACCATGCACAAACTATGGGCTTGGACTTTAATTAACATATTGTGTCACAACTGTCAAGTGAGAAGTAAGTAAACATTGTATGGTCAAACAAATTGAATCATGACCCAGGTGGAACCTTTTTATAATCAATTTCACTATGATTTTCTTGACAAAAGTATGAGATGTCAACATGACATTAGTAGCACAAAGGTTCCACCCTGAGTCATGATACAAATGTGCGACTTTACCTAATAATTTCACTGAAATCTCATGATATTTGTTAGACAATTCTGGATGATGATTTCATTATTGTAATAGTTTTCATTGAGTTAATTCAGTTAAAATTTATTACTTGCTTGTTCAGAAATGAGGTTTTGTGCCAATAACCATGAATTTCTTCTCATATGGCAATTATACACTTATTTTCATTATTATTTTTCTTTGCCACCACCATGCTTTTGCAAATACTGTAGAATTATGTATTGCATATTGGCGTATCTCCTATCTGTAACGCTTGTTGTATTTTAGCATCATATTCATCAACACATCATGTTAGGACCATTGTATATTATGTGTTACTCATTCCTACACAACTAAAGCTAATTATTGATCAGTGATTATGGATACTAGGCATACGGATAAACATATTACTTAATATATATCAAATCATTTTTATTATTATAGGTATAGATATATACAATATTTCATTAAACATTTTCTTTACTATCATGGAACTCAAGAGTAAACACAATATGTTAATCAATCAGGATTCCTTCTAGATTTAACAAGTAAAAGTTGTCAATTCAACAATTTTTTTTTTCAGATAAATTGAAATGCTCAACCTATTCTCAAGATTACTGTAAACCTCACAAGGCGATTTTTTTAACTATATAGACCTGCTGCCCGGGGCCTCGCAATGGGTAAGGCTGCTGCTGAGAAGAGATGATATTGAATATTTACATTTACTTACCAGTGATGCTTAGATTAAAATTTGTTTGAAATCTTGCCTTCTTTGTTTTATTTACAATCCATATGTCTATAAAAAAGATATATTGAACCAGGTTTCTGGGACAGCATTTCCGGCGAGCGAGCGACGGAGAATTTTTAAAACTCGAGCCTATCAGTTCTCTAAGGACTGAACACACCTGTGATATAGTAGTGCCACCAGAGTTGAGTTCACACACACAAGAATATATGTTGCCTGTAATGACATCAGATTTCATTTTATTTTTCGATTTTCCATGTATGAAATGTGATTTGGTGCTGGATGATAGAAGCGATTTCAACTACAGAATAACAGTTAACTTGAATAATTATTTACCTACTTACATACTTTATTATGGACAGTAAACTACCTAATTATTTTTTATAGGCTACTTTTTTATCCCAATATTCCCATGGAGTAAAGGATTAAATCTTGAAGTTTCAACCACTAGGTTGGTCATGAAATTTATTTAACTTTAAATAATTTATTAAATGTGATTTGGTGCTGGATGATAGAAGCGATTTGAACTGCAGAATAACAGTTAACTTGAATAATTATTTACCTACTTACATACTTTATTATGGACAGTAGACTATCTAATTAGTTTTATTGGCTACTTTTTTATCCCAATATTCCCATGGAGTAGGGATTAAATCTTGAAATTTCAACCACTGGGTTTAGTCATGAAATTTTAATGAATTTATCTTTCAAATATAATTTTTTTTAGATAAATAAATTTTTTAATAGATAATTATTAAAATGCTGTATTATTATTTTATTTTATTTATTTTTTATTCTTAGGGTTAGGTTTTTATAATAGTTATAAGAAGTAAAATACAGAAAAGTACATACAAAATAAAATATTATAAAAACCTAACCTAGTTTGCCGCCGGTAACGGGGTAGGGCCCAAGCTACCGGTGGTCAGGGCCGCAGAGTGAGGAACCTCCGGACGATGCGTGCCGTGTCCAGAAGTACCGCCTTCTGTATCTGGCCCTTGATCCAGCCATCTAGCGAGAGTCTCTTGAGATGTTGTCGAGACTCTTCGCTATTAGACCGTTTGCCGAAACGACTATCGGGACAATGATCGTCGAGTCAACATCCCACATAGCAGTCACCTCGTGAGCCAAGTCAAGGTACTTGCTGAGTTTGTCCTTCTCGGCCTTCACGAGGTTCTCGTCATGTGGGATGGTGATATCAACGAGCACTGCCTGGCGTTTTGATCGATCTGTCAGCACGATATCAGGCTTATTGGCTACAATAGTCCTGTCCGTGATGACAGATCGATCCCAATAGAGCGTGCACGACCATTTTCAAGAACTGGCGCAGGGACATACCTATAATACGGCACCTCAGAGTCTACAAGGCCGTATCGAAGAGCAAGTTGCTGGTGGATAATCCTGGCTACTAAGTTATGTCTGTGCAAATACTCACCGTTAGCAAGATGAGAACAACCGAGATAATATGCCTGAGTGATTCCCCAGGACGGCGGCATGCCCGACAAATGTCGACCGTACCGTCCTTCAGGATATACCTCGGTAGTTGTTCGTCATGATAACTTCGTCAGCAATTGCACACACAAAACCCTCGGTTTCCCAAAGAGGTCCCCGAAACGTAGCCAGGTCACCGACGCGAGAAGGTCTACATCAGGCCCTGTTAGGGCCTTGTAGAACCGCCCGTGTAGCTCCTTGCTCTTCCATACGTTCTTGCGATCTTCCGTGCTCATTACCATAGGACTGCGCCAATTTTCGTTTGCCAAGGATAGCGGGGTGAGGTGTCTGTCTACTGCCACAACATCGCGATGCATCCCACACTCGTTGCTAAGGAAATAATTCCTGTATTATTATTATTATTATTTCATTTAAACTGCAAAGTTGTTGTTGCAAGTGCAACTAATCAGTGTTACAGACTTATAATAAGTTCCTTTACTAATACTTCAATAGAAGTATTAAGATTCTTTACTAATTACTACCACTTCTTTCATTCTTTCCACCATTTTCACCCCTTGTAAAGAAACAAGTGCAAAAAAAAACAATACTTCCATTGAACAAAAAACTAAGTACAATATTACACAAAACATTGATTTTCTTGGAAGATATATGATGAAGCTTTGAGGGGGTAAATAAAAAAAACAAGTTTAAGATTTTAAAGAAACTTGAAGGCATAAAATCAGTTTTTATTACACTTATCAAATTTAAGTTTTTGTCAGAAACGTAATCCATACTTATATTATAAATGCGAAAGTGTCTCTGTCTTTTTGTTAACTCTTCACGCTTGAACTGAATGATTAATTTAAGATAGTTCGAGTCCCGGGGAATCAGATTTTTATCCTGGAAAATACACATTACCCGTGCAAGAGTGATAAACAAATTCTGGTCAGACAAAATCACAGGTGAAAACTAGTTTAAAACAAACTACCTTAACTAATTACAAACAAATAAACTTAAGAAATGGGAAAATTAGACTTACAGATTTTTAAAACAACTTGTGTTTAAAGTAAGTTAAAAACCTAAAGCTTGTAAAAAAACAATAATAAACAAATTTGTGCACACTAATATATTCTTTCTGCTTTAGGCAATTGTATATTAACAAGGATAATTTGTATAATAAGATTAGAAGTTGAGCACAGGGCAGACATCTTGTGTAGCTTTGTAAATAGAATATAATACATATGAAAGGATTTGAAGAACAGATGGCAACCACAAACTGGAAGATACTGCAGCCCTCCCACTAGGTAGACCAGTAATGTCGGGAAAATTGTGTTGTTTTACAATCTTCATTCAACAGTTGGACCCCTTCTGTTTTTGGTGATGATCCAGATCCATGCAGTCTCCTCCTAAGAAAATATCAATTGACAATATTAGATAGGCAGTCACTGACTGAGTCTATAATTTAATTTTTGCAGGTGGTAGGACCTTGTGCAAGGTCCGCCCGGATTGCTACCACCATCTTGCTTGCTAATCCTGCTGTGAAGCAGCAGTGCTTGCGCTGTTGTGTTTCGGGGTGGAGAGTAAGACAGCCAGTGGAATTACTGGCACTTGAGTATTTTATCTTCGGCCTCTTAGGATTTTAGGGCGGTGGTGATCTCTTACTATCAGGAGGCCCACTTGCTCGTTTGCCAACCATTCAAATGAAAAAACAAATTGCATTCCTGAATTGCAGTTAGTCTGTCAAAAATAATGGTTACATGAGCGAAGCTATGTGTAAAGGCAAGTTCATAATTCCATACTATTATTTAATGTTATAAATGCGAAAGTGGCTGTCTATCTGTCTGTTCCTGCTGAACCAATAAAAATGAAATGTTGTACAGAGATAAACAGTATGTACCTATCAGGGCCGTGCGGAGGCCCTGGCCTGGAGCACACAAGAACTTGGGGCGCTTTTGAAAATTAAAGAAAGTTTTACTTAAAAACATTTTTTCTCCGTTTTTTGACCTTTTGGGTGTCCCATTGGCTGGGGGGCACTGATGGGCACGGGTCCCGTGTGCCCTTATGGTATAGATAGGATTAGTAAAGAGGGAAAAAGGATAGTTTTTATCAAGGAGCGATAAACGAGTTCGAGGTAGACCAAGTCGCAGGCAACGGACAATATTATGTAAATTTATATTACCATCTTTTCAAGAGATAAAGAACCGTTTTTCGAAATCTGTTTGTCAACAAAACATAGTGTGTAAAATTGAGATATTATTGAATTCTCGAGAACTATTGATAGCATTAGTCGCAATATTTAGTTTTAAGCCAGATATGGAACAGGAAAATATGAGAGAAAAAAAATGCATCAACAGTACGATTGGTAAATAAATAAACAAAATTCTTACCTACCAGTCAAAGCTGCGAACATTGGTCTCAGCCTCACCCAACAAACAGTTGCAGGAAACTTCCATTTCTACAATTTCCACATCCTAAATCTTCAACTTGTGGTAAGGTACAGCAGTAAATAAAAATTGATCATCTTCAATTCAATGATTTTGTCCTTTAGCAAAGGTCGTACACATCATAATCACTTTTTTTCTGCGGCTACTATTTTGTCACATACAATAAGAAGTCAATTTCACTTTTATTAACCTGGCCTCTCCCAGAGGCACAAATTCCTTTGATCCTGTTATCCTGGAAGATGACAGATTATTAGAGCAGCTGGTCTTGTTACGTACAATGGCCTCCATCTTTAATTTACGTTACTTCGAGTCGATCGAGCACACGCAATCGAAATAGTGACAAACGGAAGACGCGAATGTTTCGTTTAAAATTCGTACGAATCGAGTATCGAACGCTCGCCGCGGCAATAGTTGCGTTCAGAAAATGATCAACGGAATTATGTACGTCAACTTAGAGCTACCTCTAGTTGCTTCAAGTTGTTTTGGCCAATGATCACCATTCATTCTTTGCTTTTCGCTGTGCGTGCACGACATTAGCGCCACCTAGCGTCCGCGACTTTTCTGGCTTGTTGCTCTGACGTTTTGAAATTTCATCGCGACATTGTGACCAAAATCAAACCTTTAACCATCCTATAACGTATCAATTTATAATACAAAATTACTGAGATATAATTGTTCTTATATCGCTAGTAATAAATGAAATATCGTTTTCAGATCAAAATGAGTATCATTTTAAAGACCGGTTTTGTGAGTATCACTTAATATAAAATTTCAACAATTCATAAGGAAAATTGTTGCTGGACATGTCCGAGATGTAAAGGAATTAAGAACAAAATAGGGACAGTGTTCAATAATTCAAGCTCGCATCATAACAGAAACATCTATTACTAAAATTAGGTAGTTAATGTCTATACAAATTGCTTTGTTAATGACAGATTCATATGAGTATGACAGATGACAGAGCCAGAACTATTTCTACTTTTGGCCACCATGAGGGCTGCGATAGATTTCATTACCAATAGTACTTCGCACCCTCCCAATAGGGATAAAAGCACAGAATAAGTAATAGGACAAGTGCAGAAGCTTCTCTGCCGTAAAAAATCTACTTTTAGGCATAGGAAATAAGAACTTTATGCTTCCCTGTCTGTTCTGATACGATATGCGAAAGTTTGTAAGTAAGATAAGATATTACTTGTACTAGTTGTACTTACGTGAATTATGACTTGTACCTATTATTTTCTGGAATTTCCTTTTACTGAGGTAAGTACTAGGTACCTATACACCAGTGGGGACATGTTTCTCCTACGTTTGTCCTACGTTTTATACTAAGTTTATATTTAATTTAAAACATTACTACACGTACTCATACAGATTTTTTTTCTGCGCAAATACAACGGAAGATTATTTTATATCTTCCCGTTGTATTTGCGAAGTTGAACAATTTATAATTACCGTGCGAAAATTCGACTTCCAATAGCAAGGGCACAAAAACACACGGTTTGATTATCCGAACTTTTGATTGTCCGATCTATTCTCAATTATTTCGGATAACCAAGGTACGTGCTAACTTGACGCACATTGCTTTCATATGAGAAATGAAATCCTACTGCGTGTGTGTGTGTGTACTTGTGGTTGCGTGAGCGCGTGTATATGTATTATTTGTTCAGGAATGGTGTTAGATCGTTCTAAATGGAAAGTAATTTCTTCTTCCTATTCTCCACATCACTTTTTTCACAGGATATGAATTATGACAGCAGTCATAAGGCAAGTGACAACTTTACTTTAAAATTACGCAGCGTTAGCGAGCTCCTCGCAAACTATTGCGAACGTGAAAATCGGTAGGAACTCACACTCGCAATTGTTCGTCTCAAACATTACGCAGTCGAAGTGAGTTGCTATTCTATTCGAAAAGTGAACCGTACTCACTGTATTTCTTAGGAAACGTATCGACGATCGAGGGTTACGTATCGACGATCGAAAGTTACGTATTCGACGATCGAACGCTCGATTTACGTCGTCGAATAGTAAACGACTGTTTTGTGAAAACGCTACACTAGAGGCACTGTGCCTATTATGGTGCAAAAGACATATTGTGACATTCGAAAAACATAAAAATAAGAGACTTACGTAACAAACAATACGATAAGTGTAGGGTGGTGTAGGTAGTCTTTGGGTACGCAAAACTGTAAACAATACCTCTCCTTGCAGTCGGGTAAAAAAGGTTTGTTTCGTTTTAATGTGATCGACAAATGACAACCCATCTTTTGTAAGTTGTAAGCAAAGTTGGAATCGAAATAAAACCTCATTTTTCGATCAAAGACTATCTTCATCTCTTATTTAATAATAATAAATTCATTTATTTCAGGCAACTTGGCCCATACAATAAATACCTTACAGACTAACATAAGTACCTACATATTTATATTAAAAATAATTAAAAACTAATTTGGTGACAAAACGGCGTGACCCCGTTAGCGCATCACAAACTCAACTGAAAGAACATGTAAGTAAACTCCTCTACAAAATGGAAAATCAAATAAATTAGAACTTTGAACTCTGTTTCTTCTAAGTAAGTATTAAATTTGGACGCACATTGCTCGATGAATTTGTTCATTTTGGAACGGAATTATGAATGGCAGTTCCATTTAGCTTTAAGCTTTTTAAATGGAGCTTTAATGTTTACAAGTAAAACAAACTTTATTACAAAGAAGTAAGGGTTGGTTTGCAGGTATCTACTCTAGATTTTCAAACTATCACAAAGTATTAAATACTCACTGTAAAAGGTTTTAAAAAATACTTTTTCAATTTAGAAAGGTATGAAAATATTGTAAAAGATACATTGAAACTAATCACAAAATGTATCTGTAACTATCAACGATCTTTAAAGTATGTATAATACAATCGATGCTACTTTCGAGTCCGACAAACTACTCAAATACTATCAATACTATCGATCTCTCAACGTATATTTTATGTATGTACGATAAAGAGTTATAGACTACAACTATATTTTTAAGCTTTGAGTTATTTAATTAAGGGGAACAAATTCTAAAAACCAATAAATATGTTTCTATGTATGTACTCGTATAGCCCGGTTGAGTTCTTTGACTACAAAAACGAATGAGTTCGTTGACAGAAGACTGGTGGCTTTCACAGTTCATAATGTAATATTACAACTCAAAATGTGGCTCATGAATGTGCATATACGTATTTGTTTATTTGTTTCAAGTATAATTAAGTACATTCCTATTAGAATAAGCGCCCTCTGTTATTTGTATTGGTATACCTAGTTTGTAGTTTTCCATCCTCACGCCTTTAATGTGACATGCAATAAACAATTTTGAATTTGATTTTGGACACCACGTACATCGGAATTTTGACATTCATTAATTGATTTCATTAATCCCCTTCTTTGCAATCAGTTCTTCATTTAGCTGTGTGTATAAAATCATTCACTTCAACTCTCGTGGCATCACCTATAAAATATATGTATGTTTTTTAGTAAAGCGTAACGTTAAACACAACGCTATTAAAACTTAGCCCTAACTTATTCCAATAACCGTAGACCTAACTTAGCCAAACTTAAATCACCAGTTTTTCAGACTTGGGCGAGGCTGTAATGCCGATGGGCCCAACTTTGCCCACGGCGGAAATTGCCCTAGTTTCGGCCGCTAATCCCGAAAACTAAGGGATCGAATAAAACTATCAGGGCATGAAAGTTCTATTGAAAACTTTATCGGTACCAGAACAATGTTAGGTTTTGCCCTGCTTGAAGTTGTTTTGACTGTTATAAATGCCGTTGACGAGATTTTACGTAAACGGGTGTTTTAAAATATTCTATGTGTGGGCAAAATTGCAAAAACTGAACCCTTCTAGTTATGCCATGTTTGTCTGTCTGTCCATCTGTGGCTTTCTTCAAAAACTATCAGTGCCAGAATATAATAATAAAGTAGCAACTATGCCGACAAAATGGTAAATGAAAAAGTTATTTTTAATGTGTAATTTTTATCCGTTATTATTTACTGTGGTAATGTACTTTAATAACGATCCGTGAGCACGATTCTATCTAATTTGACTAATTGGTGAACTTCAAGAACTCATCTGTCAAGAGTTTTTACGTCATTAAAGAGGAATTATGATGAAACATGCCCCGTTGTACCAGTCAGCTCAAAGCAGGGTAAATTTATGAACGTAGGTATGTATAATAAATTAATATCATTGGACACTGACACCAATTGACCTAGTCCCAAACTAAGCAAAGCTTGTCAGATACCAGCCAACGGATAAACATACTTATATAGATACATTGCATACTTAAATACATATATATTAAACATACAAGACCCGAGAACAAACATTCGTATTGTTCATACAAATATCTGCCCTAGATGGGAATCGAACCCGGGATCTCAAGCTTCGTAGTCAGGTTCTCTAACCACTTGGCCATCCTGTCGTCACATCACAAGTGTTCAACACAGCTGTATTTTTTAACAATATGCGCTATTTGTGTAATAAATAGTAGCAGGCTTTTTGAGACCACCAAACGATATCGATCGATCGATTTCGTGTGGTGATATTGATTTGACAAACAAACAGACTTACAAACTGTATCCGACTAATATTATCAATGTGAAAGTTTTTAATTTTGTTTTCTACCACCTCTTCACGTCGAAATCGTTGAACCGATTTAGATGAAATTAAAGACAGGACATAGGATAGTTAGTTGTTATAAATAGTTGTTAATTGTTATTTATTAGATAGGGAAATACAAACTGAAATATAGATGCACAGAAAAACCAGAAAAATAAGACCAGCACTGGGAATTGAACCCAGGTCCTCGGCATTCCGTGCCGCGTGCTATACCGCTACACCACTGCTGGACTTTTTTCAATTTAGGTTTTACGGGATGACCGTAAAAGTAAAAATTTGGAATTGAAATAAAAAATACAAAAAGATTCCAAAAAACCAATCTTTATTAGATAGGGGTTGAGATGAACAAATTCTACGCGGACGGGATCACGGGCGACAGCTAGTTTATAATGGCATCAAATGTTTTATTTGCCAAACGGTTCATTTCCAAAACAAAAAAAAACACTGTATTTTGTTATGGTTTTATAGAATACAGTAGGTTAGGTCAGGTTTGTTTTATTTACCCTCGACGCAAAAGGAGGGTTGTTATAAGTTTGACCGCCATGTGTGTCTGTGGCACCGTAGCTCTTAAACGTGTGGACCGATTTGAATGCGGTTTTTTAATTTGAAATCAGGTTTTCTAGCGATGGTTCTTAGATATGTTTTATCAGAATCAGTCCAGCCGTTTTCGAGGTATTGAACATTGAAGTGACAATTTCGGGGTTTTCCAACTTTTTGTTGGCTAGGTTAGGTTATGAAAGTTCCAAAAAAAACATAGTTTCATAGATCGTTAGTTGGGAAATAATAATAAAACGTTTGGCAAATGAAACATTTGGGTATCGTGAGTTGGGGAAAGGTGGAGAACCATTTATAATAGCAGGATGTACATTTCAGTTAAAATCAACTTCACAATCACATTCAAGGGAAGCGTATCCTAATTGTACAAAGTTATTACATTACTAGTTTGACGACCGGATGGCTGAGTGGTTAGAGAACCTGACTACGAAGCTTAAGGTCCCGGGTTCGAATCCCGGCCGGGGCAGATATTTTGTACGAATAATACGAATGTTTGTTCTCGGGTCTTGGATGTTTAATATGTATTTAAGTATGTATTTATCTATATAAGTATGTTTATCCGTTGCCTAGTATTCATAGTACAAGCTTTGCTTAGTTTGGGACTAGGTCAATTGGTGTCAAGTGTCCCATGATATTTATTTTTATTTATTTTACTTAAGTATGCGACATAAAAGTTCTGTAAAAACCATAGGTTTAAGAGCAGTAGTAATATTCCTACTATACTAATGCGGTTATGTGGCGACATTATCGCTTCTATAGAGAGGTTAAAGACCTTTGTTGGCTTAAGGATGTCGTACACTTGCGTATGTTGATGTTTACCCCTATTATGCTTAAGTACGCTTCCGTGGACAAGCCCTGTTAGTACTACGAAGTGCGAAAGTTATTTTAAAAATTATGACGGTGGAAGCATTCTACACTTCCAGTGAACGTAGATGTAGTTAGTGTTTAGTATTGTAACTAAGGGACCCCATACATCCCTGAATTTTTATTATTATAAGTTTTTGTATTCTTTTTTTCTTTAATTGTATAATATAGTTTTTAAGTATTTTATTTGTAATTATATTATTATGAAAAAATTACTTTCTGCCAAGTTTCTTGCGGCGCATTCTTCTTGTCAATGACGGTCTTTTCGAAAGCGCTGGTAGTTTAAAAAATGACGTGTAGAAGTGCCCATTGCGGCCTATTTACTGAATAAATCATTTGAATTTTTTTAAATTCGAACTTCGTATTTGCCGTCCCGCTGATACTTATTGGAGCGGCACGACACGATGTTTGATTTTCGAATCTCGTAGTAGCCCCCCTGCTACGTTTTGGTGTGACGCAATGACATGTGTCTTCTCTTTGCGCTGTGTATTATTTGTTATGAATATGATTATTGTAAGTTACACGTTTATGTATGTTGAGCTACTTGTCTGGCACCGACTCTAAAAGTAGCAATACGTAATTGTACCTATACTATTTCTATTGTTGTAATAGATTTTTTGTTCCCAAGAATATACTATTTTGAGTGTTTTTTTGGAGTCGGTTTTTTTGTGTGTTTCGGCGTGATATTTAAACAGCCGGTGAAATTACTGGCACTTGAGGTATCGCCATCTAGGTTCTCTAGGTTGGCATCAGCAGTCTGCAATACACCTGGTGTTGCAGGTGTCTATGGCGGTGGTGATCTCTTATAATCAGGAGACCCATTTGCTCGTTTGCCATCCAGTCAATCTTCTTAAATCAAAAATTTTTGTTAAAAATTTCTTTTTGGTGATATTTATCAAGCGCATCGCACAATTATTCCATTAAGCCCAAACACGGCTTGGTTAAATGTTTTTTATAACAGGGTTCCGTAAGGTAGGTATCTTCCGGCTTCCCAGCATCAGATCAGCTTGAAATTATCATTAAAATAAAAATTAAGATAGTAGAATAATTTTAATGCGAGATGTGGGTAAGCAATAAAGCATTACTCAACTAAACGAGTTCTTTGAGCTGTGGTTCTTCTACCGGTCAAAAAGTTAAAGTCAAATATTCTTAATTATAAGGTCCATCAAGTAAAGTCGATAAATTATACTTTCGAATTACCTAAACGCTTGCATGGTTAAAAAAATGCTAAAACGCAAGCGTTTATAAACTTGAAGTCGCGCTCGATTTCCCTAAAGCCACCGCGGAAAATCTTGACAATTGATTTGACTATTTTTTTATGTATGTATTATAATTAAAAAAGCTACCTTTACAAATAAGGGTTGAAATTAAAGATTAGACAGAGAAAGATGCATGTAACGTCACACGCAAGTAACGCCATACTTGTTGCATAGAGAAAAGCGTTTGAGAAACAGACAGGTACATAGATTTTTCAAAAAATCACTAAATCCAATTTTCAATCAATTTAAGTTTTCTCTTCGCTAAACACTTTCTGTATACCTATATTTTCATATAATATATGAGACATGGCAAATTCAGGAGTTGTCAAATACAGTATTGGCGGAGTAATCGGTGAACATACAAAAAAAAACAGTCGAACATAGAACCGTCTCCTATTTTAAGTCGGTTAAAAATAATGTCATATTTTTTGTGCTTTTTACTCTTATCACAGCTCATATTACATGAAGCGACTGTTATAAGCTCGCTATTGTCTCAGCCAGTGTGCGCCGAGCTTAAAACATGGCGGCAGTCTGGCATGTGTCAATAAGGGACAAAAGATTGACAGACAAGGACAGAGAGCTTTGCTTTGTGGGTGAGATAAAGGCTTATTAAGGATGAAGGCTCTATGTCCTTTATGCCACATAGGTACAGTAGCGTAATGAGATAGGGAATGTCATTAAGAACTTTCTATAGATGAGGCATTTTGGGACAATTGTCACGTTTAATTAATGGTTATAATAACAACTAAAAAACCGGACAAGTGCGAGTCGGCCTCGTGCACGAAGGGTTCCGTACCATATCTATAGAACATTAGACATTAGGAAAAAAACGTTTGTTGTATGGGAGCTTAGCTACACTTAAATATTTATTTTATTCTATTTTTAGTATTTGTTGGTATAGCGGCAACAGAAATACATAATTTGTGAAAATGTCAACTGCTAGCTATCATGGTTCATGAGATACAGCCAGGTGACAGGCGGGCGAGCGGACGGACGGACGGACAGCGGAGTCTTAGTAATAGGGTCCCGTGTTTACCCTTTGGAACCCTAAGAATGGAGGCTTTTAACATGATCATCACCGTCCCAGCCTATAGGGTTTGTACCTATGGATTCGAATATAGACCTGGGCCTATGTTTACGCGTGCGAAACCGCGGGTAAATCTAGTTTATTATAAACACAATTTTAAGAGTAATCAATCTGATTTATAGCTAGTCCTTGAAATAATATGACGCAAAATAACTTGAAGCGTTGTTCGAGAAACTTCCAGAAAGTTCGAGAAAGCTCTGTAAGCTTTAAAACATTGCGAGATTTCCCCGTTTCCTTGTTTGCCGAATATTCATTAGGGTGCTTTCACAATAAAATTTCGAGTTTGCGCTACTAAAATTGCGACTTTGACGTCCTGGTTTTAGCCGGGCGTTTTGTAAACTAAATATTCTGGCGGAAAAATACAGAGCTTTTGTCTGGTCATAAAGTTATTGTTATAATGTTGCACTTACATATATTATTGTTGTTAGTATAGGTACAGACGACCGGATGGTCAAGTGGTTAGAGAACTGACTACGAAGCTTGAGGACCCGGGTTCGATTCCCGGCTGGGGCAGATTCATTTTGAATAAATAATACGAACGTTTTGTTCTCGGGTCTTGGATCTTTAATATGTATATTAGTATGTATTTATCTATATAAGTATGTTTATTTGTTGCCTAGTATCCATAGCACAAGCTTTACTTAGTTTGGGACTAGGTCAATTGGTGTCAAGTGTCCCATGATATTTATTTATTAAATATTATTGTTGTTGTATTTTTCTAACCTGCGTAATGTGACACTACTGGGTGCCGTTCAATCGTCATACAAACTTTTAGCATAATTTCATTTTACTACATTTAAAAATCATAATTTAGCTGCTACTTTAGCATAAAAACGGATTTCATATTTTTAACGAGCATAAGCTTTAAATAATATAACATTCATTAGTCATAACAACAATTGCTGTAATACTTATATTACTCCGTTAGTAATTTCATTATGAATATGTATTTGGTTATTCATATAATGATTAAAATCTATAAAAACATTTAGAATAGGTAATGATTAGACGGTATAACATCATGCGTGATAAACGCAAAAAAAAAAACCATGTGATTTGTGCGAGCGAGCAAGACTGTTCGGAGCAGAAGCGACTCGGATAAATAGGTTAGGTTCAGAAGGCTAAGCCTACTAGGTACACCTTAGCCGTCGATGTTAGGTTTTTTTTTATAGCAGCACGGATTATATTGCCACATAAATGAGTGCTGCTGGATTTTTGCCAGGTGTTTATACTTTTCGCGATGTTTGTATAAAAATTGTTTATTATGAACTTTGATTAATATGCTGAATGGTTTTTATACAGTACTTTAATATGCTGTGTTCTAAAAATCGGCGCAATGTTGCTCGTCAAAACTTGTGCTACGGGGCACAATGGATTCGCCAGCCACTCTCAGTCAAGATGGCCGACTTGTTACAGCGTAGGTACTGACTGAACCGTGTAACAGTGAAAAGATCACCAAAAAAAACCGACAGCCGGGTGGAGCACTCAAAGCGAGCAACGAGCGACTCGTTGCTCGCTGGTTTCCCCGTAACACTACGTACTGGCTGCATGAATTCTCGCTGTGTTACATGTTACATTACACCTCGTAACGTTGGTCAGTACCCACCTTTACAGGATGCTCAAGTTTATCGGCATTTTTACAAGCTTAATAGTCTGTCTCCTTCCAACGCTTACGGTCGTAGGCGTAGTGTCTGCGGGACTGATTAGCAACCTGTCAACCTCAATCATTCGTGAGCAGTGCCCGGATCGTCAGTACCCCGCCCAATGTCACTACACTGGATCACCTTGTAATAATTAACGACCCCATACATCCCGTAGGACGTCCCAACGAGATGGACGGATGATCTGGTTAAAGCCGCGGGTTCAAGGTGGATGCAGGCTGCTTTCAACCGACACAACTGGAGGTACGGTCAAAGACTTTATCACGAACCACCAAGGAACCTTTTCAAAGGAAAAGTTATTCCGATTTCAAAATGCCACCAACGGGACTTATCCCGCTATTAACACACGAGTAATATCGTGACCACGGCCACTGTAATGTTGCCGAAACGTCGAGGTAAATATTACTAGTGTGTGTTAGCGGGATAAGTCCCGTTGGTGGTATTTTGATTATAAGTGAAAATCACGAAAGCTAAAATCGTTATAGGTACAGCTAGTTTGAGTCACGTAGAAGGACATAGGATAGTTTTTATCCCGGAAAATTGCATAGTTTCGACGGGATGGCGGTAATTGAATTCTGCGCGGACGGAGCAGTGGGCAGCAGAAAGTTTCAAATAATTCAAAAGTGTGCGTGGGAGAAAAAGCCGTGGTGGCCTAGTGGTTTGACCTATCGCCTCTCAAGCAGAGGGTCGTGGGTTCAAACCCCGGTCGCACCTCTGAGTTTTTCGAAATTCATGTGCGGAATTACATTTGAAATTTAGTAAAATAAGATAAGTAATTAAAATTGTTAATTAACGTAATAAACGTACTTGCATGTATACTCGTACTCTAAGATAAGTACGCACTGTTTTCCAAACCATTTTTAGAATTAGTGTTTTTCTCTGTAAGTGAATGTTTATATTCTTTTGAGAAAATAAAAAATCTTAAACCATAATAAATTTACCACGAGCTTTGCGGTGAAGGAAAACATCGTGAGGAAACCTGCACAAATCTGCGAAGCAATTCAATGGTGTGTGTGAAGTTCCCAATCCGCACTGGGCCCGCGTGGGAACTATGGCTCAAGCCCTCTTGTTCTGAGAGGAGGCCTGTGCCCAGCAGTGGGACGTATATAGGCTGGGATGATGATGATGATGATGTGCGTGGGAGTGTGAGGGCTCAGACTCACAATTCTCTGCTTGATAGGCCATAGTTCAGACCCCACAGGCTACAAGTAGTGTTGTAAAAAACTCAAGTCTTTTAGTCTTCATTTAGAGACTTGAGTAGATTTTCAAGACAAGGACTTGTTAGGTAGTTTGAGTCCTTTGAGTCTCTTGAGTCCTTTCGAGTCTTTTAAGTTCTTTGAGCTAGACTGACTTATGAACTTGAGTTAGTATCGTCATCAAAGTCAAAGTCAAAATATCTTTATTCAATTTAGGCTATAACAAGCGCTTGTGAATGTGAAAAAAAAATCAACCACTGGTTCGGAGAATTCTCTATATTATATTTATTTACTAATCTGATTGAAAATAAATCATATAATAAAAAATTGTAACAATTTAATTGCAGTAAACGCAAATAACCTAATAATTGAAAGAATAACCTAATCATTAATATGTTAAATATTACTTTTATTTTATTCAAACTACAGCTATGGATTTAGATGACTCAGTCATGAGTTCTTTTAAAAAGACTCAGTCTGAGTTCTTTTTGGCAGGACTCAAGTCTTTTCATAAAAGACTCCAAATTCTGAAGGACTTGAGTTATAAGACTCGAGTCTTCAAAAATGGCTCAAGTTTTATTAAATAAGACTCCAAGACTCGAGCTTCTTACAACACTATATAATCGTAGCTACAAGGCTCTCGGTTCCAAGCAGATTATAATCCCTTAAAATCATTAAAGGAGAAAGGTTCATGTATTTTCAAGCACGCTATCGATCGGGCCGGGTGGAGGGCTAATAATAGCCCCTTGGTCCTGACTTATCCCTCTGTACTTGTTCTTGTGCCGATACATGATTTGCCACTTAGCAGGAGTTTGAGTGAAAAATGTGAGTTCTGGAAATTATAACGGCCTGTATAAACTATAATATAACGTATTGGGATAAAGATTTTGATTATGTTTGAACATAATGCCTCTTGCAAACCTATGTTTCATTATTGACTCAGTTTAGCGTGATGTGCATACAGTTTAGTTCAAAAAAATCGTGAGACTCAACGAAGCTGAAGTTTTATAAATATCAAGTTTGTTCATTACAAGTATATAGTTTTATGTAATGCCTCTTTGCAAGCTATGTTTCATTATTGACTACAGTTTAGCGTGATGTGCATCTCACCTCATCTCTCAGTTCAGAAAAATCCGGCGTGAGACTCAACGAAGTACTTATTTATAATATCATTTTACAATATTATTTAATGTAATGGCTTACATCACAAGTATAGTTTAAGTATTGTTTAATGTATAGTAGCTTCCACATTTTTTTTTTTCTTTTCTTTTAAACTCACTCTTTGTCGCGGCGGACCCTAACTGATTGCTCCTCTCATCTACTCAAAGGTTGACTGGTAGAGATCCTTAAAGGGATAAGTCCGCCTTTGTACAAGTATCTCAAAGTTTGTCATTGTGTTTTGTTTATTTTCTTTTGTACAATAAAGAGTTTACATACATACATACATACAAGTACATATTTAATCCCAATAATATTATAAATGCGAAAGTTTTAAAGTCTGTTTTTGTTTGTGTGTTTGTTACATAGGATTGTTTTATCCCGGAAAATTGCAGTTCCCGCGGATAGCGATAAACGAATTCTACGCGGACGGAGTTGCGGGTAACGGCTAGTCGTCGTCGTTTTAGCCTATATACGTCCCACTGCTGGGCACAGGCCTCCTCTCAGAACAAGAGGGCTTGGGCCATAGTTCCCACGCGGGCCCAGTGCGGATTGGGAACTTCGCACGCACCATTGAATCGCTTCGCAGGTTTGTGCAGGTTTCCTCACGATGTTTTCCTTCACCGCAAAGCTCGTGGTAAAATTCTAATGTAATTCCGCACATGAATTTCGAAAAACTCAGAGGTGCGAGCCGGGTTGAACCCACGACCCTCTGCTTGAGAGGCGATAGGTCAAACCACTAGGCCACCACGGCTTTAACGGCTAGTACAACTATATTTTTAACACATTTTTATGAAAAAATGACTTTCTGCCAAGTTTCTTGCGGCGCATCTGGTAGTTTAAAAAATGACGTGTAAAAGTGCCCATTGCGGCCTATTTACTGAATAAATCATTTGAATTTGAATTTTTTTTTGACAGTAGTGTGTAGTGTGTGTGTCTGATTTGTGTCTGAAATCTGATTTAACAAAAAAAAAACATTCGCTACTTATATGAAGAAAGGGACGCAGACGCAGCCCTAAAAAGGCGACTAAAGGACTTGGCCTCTCTATTGCCAACTATGAAATCCGATTGCAAACGAAGACCACTATGTAAGTTTTGGAAATTCCCTAGGGTAAAATACATAATGTGTGGTTGAAACCAGGTTTTGCAGGTGGTAGGACCTTGTGCAATTTCCGCCCGGATTGCTATTACCATCTTGCTCGCTAATCCTGCCGTGAAACAGCAGTGCTTGCACTGTTGTGTTTCGGCGTGGAGAGTAAGAAAGCCGGTGAAATTACTGGCACTTGAGGTATCCCATCTTAGGCCTCTAGGTTGGCAACTCATCTGCAATCCCCCTGGTGTTGCAGGTGTCTATGGGCGGTGGTGATCTCTTATCATCAGGAGACCCACTTGCTCGTTTGCCATCCAGTTGAATAATAAAAAAAAACGAGGTAAATAGAACTCGGGTGTTTTAGCGTGATAAGTCCCGCTTGTGGTATTTTGCCCAAGAGAATTTCCAAAACTCGTGACCACGGCCACTGTAATGTGGTTGAAACGTCGAAGTAAATATTACTCGTGTGTTTTAGCGTGATAAGTCCCGTTGGTGGTATTTTGACTATGAGTGAAAATCACGAAAGTTTAAAACATTATAATTCCCTTGGCATTTATGTAGTAAAACCTCAGTATTTCAATTCAACTGTCAAACTTATGACTAATTAATCATTTGCACGCCTACCTGGTTACTAATGGTAACCGCGAGCAAAGCCGTGGGTTAAATAAAGTAGCGTTTCTCATTTCATTAGTACTCATAGAACCACGCCATCATTTGTCTTTAGCAGTCTCCATTCAAATCTGGTTACATCGGGGTTAATCTTCGCGAACCCATTTGTTATATGGATTAACGCGAAGCTAGTTTCGACTCGAATTCATACGCATTTCGTTTTAAATTGATGATCCAAACTCATTTGGGTAATTCCACAGGCACAAAGACCATACAAAATTAGTACCTAAAACTGCTTTCAAACAAGGCATTCGAAGAGTTCGTTAATTTTTAACCCCCTACGCAAAAGCAAAAGACCCCTCTTATAAGTTTGACCGCTATGTGTCTGTCTGTGGCACCGTAGCTCTTAAACGGGTAGACTGATTTGAATGCAGTTTTTTATTTGAAAGCGGGTTTTCTAACGATAGTTCTTGGACATGTTTAATCATAATCGGTTCAGCAATAACTACCCTATTGTTGAATAACCTAACCTAATCAACAAAAAGGTGGAAAACCCCAGACTTTGTCATTTCAAATTACAATTTCTCAAAAACGGTTAAACCAATTTTGTCCATTGTCTAAGAACCATCGCTAGAAAACCTGATTTCATATAAAAAAACCGCCTTCAAATCGGTCCACCTGTTAAAGACCTCCGGTGCCACACACAGACACACAGACGTCGAGACTCGAGACAGACACAGACACACATAGCGATCAAAATTATAACACTCTTTTTGCGTCGGAGGTTAAAAACTGTTTTTTTTTTTACTTAAAACTGACCCGTGATTGAACCCTATCTGAAATCTAAAAAGTGCAGATGTGGCCAAAGGACTACAGAATCCTAAAAAAAACCCCCGACAAAAACGCCAGCAAAAATAAATAAAAACGCCTGAAAAAAAAGCCGTCATACAAAGACAACTAAAAAGTAAAAAATAATTATGCACTATCTAGCTGTTGCCCGCGTCTTCATCTGCGAATAATTCATTTATCCCTATCCCGCGGGGACTATGCTGACTTCACAGGAAACATTTGATTTAACAGGAAACTAAAGTACATAATGTTGTATTTTTTAAAGTATTAACCTTAGCGGTCCCCGACACCGACGACGCTTAGATAAAAAAAAATACTAGGTACTTATACTAAATTAACTTAGGCTAATTTTGCGGGAAATCATCATAGTCCCCGCGGGATAGGGATAAATGAATTGTTCGCAGATGAAGTCGCGGGCAACAGCTAGAAAACCAGCTTTCAAATAAAAAACCGCATTCAAATCGGTCCACCCGTTTAAGAGCTACGGTGCCATAGACAGACACACAGACACACATAGCGGTCAAACTTATAACACCCCTCGTTTTTTGCGTCGGGGGTGACATTTTGTAACTACAATCGACCCCACCCTGGCCAACCCTGTAAGATTAACAGTAGCGACACAGCGGGTGTGCTACGAAAACTCACTCACCTCCGACAAGTGGTTAAGGCCCTAAACAAATACCTACCCGGCAGGTGGTTACCGTTAGCACACAGATTTAAAACAGTATGACAAGTGGTCCTGACACGGAATAGGAGAAAGAGTTTGGTTGTGGCACACGTCTCGCAACCTGAGATTTACAGGTTACCAGCATAGCAGATTCGATACGCAAATTTTGATAGCCTCTATATTCATCCTATCCCACTAATATTTTCGTAAATCTGTTTGTTACCACTTTACGTTTAAACCGCTGATCCGATTCAGGTGAAATTCGGTATACAGATAGTTTGAGTCCCGAGGAAAATTGCATAGTTCTCGCGGGACAGAGAAAATCGAATTTTACGCGGACGGTCGCGGGCAACCGCTAGTAGTGAAATAATAAACCAAGATGGCTCACGTCTTAAATCGAGTATAGCTCGACTGTTTCGGGCTAATTCGTAGCCCTTTCTCACGGCAGTCTCTCGGTAGTTTCATGTTCAAAGCTATGGCACCAACCGTTTTACTGCCAACGTTTTAAGTAGCAGTTACAGTGTACATTTTGAGTGACATCATCATCATTAGCCGGAAGACGTCCACTGCTAAACGAAGGCCCCCTCTTTAGATTTTATTTACACACACAGAGGAAACATCACGCCTGTATTCCCAAATGGGGTAGGCAGAGCACACGAAACGTTACCATTTCGGAGCCACTTTAGCAATTTTAGGTTTTAAGTTTGACATAAACGGTACAATAGTAACAGGTTGTTATCATATATTATATCCTTAGTCGCCTCTTACGACATCCACGGAAGAAATGGAGAGGTGTAATTCTAACCCGACAATACACGGGAAATAGATTATACGGGGATTAGATTTTATTTAATTATAGATAATTATATCTACTATTATAACGTTAATCTCACTTGTAATGTTACGATATAGTAGACTAAGGGGCTGTTTCACCATCCATTGATTAGTTTTATTTGACGGATAAATGAGATGCCGTCTCCGTCTATTCGAACAAAACAAACAGGGACGGAATGTGATGACATTTATCCGTCAAATAAGTTTAGTCAATGAAATCTACACGGAAAAAAGGAATTCTTCGACCAAGAATATTAATACTTTCAGGAATAATGTTTAAATCCAAATATATATTTTTTAAGAAAGAACAATTTTAACCCAAGACAAACAATATTTGTCTTCATCAAATACAATATGGTGTCCGGCTATATATGAAATATTATTGTCTTGACTAAGGGCGTATTGTCTTAATCTAAGACATCCTCTTTTTCCGTGCAGTATAGGGTTGGATGCTCACGTCTCCCGTATCATCCTGTATATTGATTTCGTACTGTTTTCAGCCTGTGCACTGCTGCGCAGGCGAAGCTATTACGAAATCTCTTTCACAGCCACTTCATTAGCCATTCCGGCAAGTCAAATATGGAAATTCACCAGTTTTCTCATTTTTAGTGCAGATTAAATATTCGCAAAGCGTGAATGCTTTATGTTCGACGTAGCAATTTAGGCCGGAGTGAATAGGCTGTTACTGGATCGGTGAGTTAGATTTTGAACATGAAACTACCGACAGACTCTCTCGTATTTAATGAAATAAATCCGGATAGCTGACGTCTTAAATCGAGTTTACCTCGTACATGTTTCGGGCTAATTCGTAGCCCCTTTAGAAGCAACGCGACTCGGCGGCTGCTGCAACACAGGCACTGCGCGCCACCGCTAAAGAAGGGCTGCGAAATAGCCCGAAACATGTCGAGCTAAACTCGATTTAAGACGTGAGTTATCCGGATTTCATTAAATATCAGTAAGTTAGATCTTCGGTCTCGTCGGAACTCACTATCAGTCAATCGCTAGCAGTTTTATCACATCATCCCAGCCTCTATACGTCCCACTGCTGGGCAGAAGTCTCTCGGAATGAGAGGACTTAGGCTGGGAGAACCTCACACACACCATTGATTTGCTTCGCAGGTTTGTGCAGGTTTTCTCACGATGCTTTCCTTCACCGTAAAGCACGTGGTACATTTTTAATGTAATTCCGCACATTAATTTCGATAACCTAACCTAACCAACAGAAAGTTGGAAAACCCCCGACTTTGTCACTTCAAAGTTCGATATCTCAAAACCATCGCGAGAAAACCTGATTTCAAATAAAAAACCGCATTCAAATCGGTCCACACGCTTAAGAGCTACGGTGCCACAGACAGACACACATAGCGGTCAAACTTATAACACCCCTCTTTTGCGTCGGGCTTAAAAATAATCATTATCCTCATGAGTCTATTAAATCTGACGTTCCTTTCCCACTTTATCTGATATAACACATTGGATTTATTATCAATGACTTATCACTTAATTATAGTCCGTATGACCACGTATTAAGGTTCAGAAAGGTTATCGACCTCTGACCCGTAATGGGAAAACTCGGGGCGCCTGTATGGCGCGCCGTGGATGGGATGCGGTGCCATGGAGATTGCGGCTTTGATTACCAGAAGATAAGATTGAGTTTAGAATGAAGGTATTTTTGCTATTCCTGTGTCACAGCTAAAGTATTAGAAGTATTAGATGAGTAGCTTTTACCCGCGGTTTTGCTTGCATGATTCAGATTTGACAATTCAACGAAAATTCTGTAATTTTACTATTTTTAACTCCCGACGCAAAAATAGGAGAGTTAAGATTGGTTTTTTGGAATCTTTTTGTATTTTTTATTTCAATTCCAAATTTTTACTTTTACGGTCATCCCGTAAAACCTAAATTGAAAATACAAACTGAAATATAGATGCACAGAAAAAACAGAAAAATAAGAAAAGAAGAAAAGAAGAAGAGGTCGCTGCTTAAGTGACTAAGAAACAAAAACAAGCTGAGATATGAGGTGCATAGGGAAATTCGTGTCGGTACCGTTGACCATCAGTGGTGTAGCGGTATAGCACGCGGTACGGATTACCGAGGACCTGGGTTCGATTCCCAGTGATGGTCTTATTTTTCTGTGCATCTATATTTCAGTTTGTATTTTCAATAGGAGTGTTATTATAAGATTGACCTGTGTGTCTCTCTGTAGCACCCTAGCTCTTAAATAGGTGGACCGATTTGAATGCGGTTTTTTTTATTTGAAATCAGGTTTTCTAGCAATGGTTCATAGACATGTTTCATCAAAATCGGTTAAGCCGTTTTTGAGATACTGAACTTTGAAATGACAAAGTCGAGGGTATTTCTAACTCGGTTTTACTAAGCCAGTGACCTTAGGTATAATATTTAAATTTGTTTGTCTGTCGTGAAAGTTTTACACAAAAATGTGTAGGTATTTCCAAGTTTACTAACTTAAGTAACTCCCACATGCACCCATAAACAACTAGACACGCGAGGCCGCCTCGTAAAACCGTGTAAGTCTAGAATAGACGAAACGGACCGACGTGAAATACAGTAATGCTGGGTTACGGAGACTTTTACAGCCGGCACAATGTATGAGAACGGGGATGAGCGGGATACATTTGCGGTAATTTTATTTGAATAACTGAGTTATGTGCTTTTGGTGCAGTGCATGGTTTATGAGTAGAGTGAAGAGCTGTATTTGAATTCTTTCCTGTCCTGTCGTGTCACCAAGTAACTTAGTTTTAGTGATAGTTTTAGTCTTATCTATGTTATTATTGTAAAGTGGTGGTACTTATGGAGCCAAAATAAATCTTTCTTTCTTTGTATTTGCTTGCTTTTTGACCCCCCCCCCCCACGCAATTAGAGGGGTGTATGGTATTGTATTGTATTGTAAACTCTTTATTGTTGATAAAAACATATGAAATTAACAAATAAATTAATAATAAGAAGTACAAAGGCGAACTTATCCCTTAAAGGGATCTCTTCCAGTCAACCTTTGAACGATTGACAGGATATCAGAAAAAAGAGTAGACACTAGAGTACAATGAAGAGATAAAAGAGACGAAAACTTATAGGGTGTTATAAGTTTGACTGATATGTGTGTCTGTATGTCTGTCTGTTCGTCTGTGGCACCGTAGCTCTTAAACGGATGGATCTATTTGAATGCGGTTTTTCTATTTGAAATCATAGGGTCTTTATAAACGACCCACTGCTGGGAATAGGCTTCCTCTCAGAATGAGAGGGCTTGAGCCGTAATTCCCACACGGGCCCAATGTGGATTGGGAACTTCACAGAAGTCATTTAAGTCACCGGTTTGTGAAGGTTTCTTCACGATATTTTCCTTGACCGTAAAGCTTCTGGTACATTTTAAATATTTGCACATAAGTACTGAAAAATTCAGAGGCTGGTTGAGAGGCAATTAGGCCAAACCACTAGGCCACCACGGTTAGTGCTAAAAATTGATGAAAAATTATAATGCTAGTTCGTTTCGTCAACTCACTGTGTTTCAGGCATTAGGTATATATAAAGTCACTAAATTATATCAAGTCATTTCACTGAGATTAAATCTTGGATTAAATCAATATTGTAAATGTGTATACCTCGTTGAGTTTTTGCCGGATTCTTCTCAGCAGAGGTTTTTCCGAATGGTAGTGCATAAGTGCTTGTTATAGCCTAAATTGAATAAAGATATTTTGACTTTGACTTTTGACTTTGAAGGGTATTCTGGCAAAACAGAATTACTTAATTTTTTCTGCTTTATTTATCTAGCAAAACCGTGTAAGGAAATAAATATTGTGTACTTATCCGGTTCTGCCAGAATACCCTCGGAATGAGCGATTTTTTTGAAAATTCGCATTGGCGATCCCTTACTTCAAATAGTGAACCTATACTGTGTTAAAAATAAAGTTCTTGTGATGTATAGGTAGATATCATTTAATAATGTTAATATACCTCGTTGAATTTCTTGCCGGATTCTTCTCAACAGAGGTTTTTCCGCACCGGTGGTAGATTTTTTTTTGACATACATAAAATAAAGATATTTTGACTTTGCATTTTCCAGGATAAAAAGTATATAGCCTATATCATTCAGAGACCCATGAACTATCTCTTTGCCAAAAAATCATCCGTGCTCCGCTTCGACGTGAAAGACGGACAAACACACAAACTTTCGCATTTATAATATTTGTATGGATATGAATGACTTTGACCTTGATTGGACAAAGAATAAGAATAATTATTACGCAATTCGCAAAACCAGTACAAAAAACGGTATACATTTGTCTTTTAAAATTCACAGCTTCAATAACAAACAAAATTAAAATGCCTCACTACGTATACCACAGATATAGATTACACTAGATTACGCAAATGCATCTACTTGCGTATCCAACCCCGACCAAACGTCGGGGTTGGCCCCATACAAAGACTGACCGCTAACTGACTAATCATGACTAGTGACTGACTCGAGCCCCACGGCGCGGGCGGGCGGCGCATTTGAATCGATTTTGCGCGGACATCGGGGAATTCACATCACTAATTCGCTCTTGAGACGTCACAGTAGATATAAAAAAGTGACACGGTTGGTTTTCATACAGATTGAGGTGTTTGCGTTATCTAATGTAATCTATATCTGTGGCGTATACGCAGTGGCCTTAATTTGAAATCGGCCGCTCCCGTAACTCTTAAAACAACGGGAATCGAACTTGCAACCCATTCCCTTCCAATTTGCAATTCGTTAATTCCGTCGTCAATATTAACGATGCGTTAATTCTGTGACACAGACTATTTTTACCTGCAGAGGGAGCACTCTGTTAAATAAAAGCTAGCACAGAAGATATTGTTTTGCTTACTGACAGCTGCAGAGAGATGTTCGGGTCACGTCAACACTAAGGGTTTCTTTCCTTTGCTCATTACTGATTATTAATAATGAAAGCTTATTTTTTTTTCAGCGTTTTACTTACCCATACTACTTGAATTTAAATTTCAGTGTACTTAAATTGCGTGGAAAACTGCTAGTTATATTCCGTGAGCATTATATTTGAAGATCAATCATTTATGCATTGTTTGTTATACGCAGCTGGCAGCACGTGAGTGTTGTGCTGCGATATTTAATAAGTTCCCTGTTGTTCAATGTAGGAACAAGGTGAATTTAGTTTACTTTGAGCAAAAGCAAATATTTGGTTTATAACAATTTAATTAAGTTTGATTCGATATATAAAAATACATAATAGCAATAACATAATCTTATACAAAAATAAAACATTAATCATAATTATGATAAAAAAAAAACAAAGTTTGATTTAATTAACAATTCAATTGTTGTGTGAACGGAAGGAATGCGAGTGCTTGAGTACGTGTAAAGTGTTAAAAGAATGTGTGACGTATGCATGAGTGGTGTTTGTGATTGGATGAGAGATGTATGTCGTGATATGCATGTGTTTCTATTGGTTTAGCGAATGTAATGTCGTGATGTATAGGCCGTTTGATTGGGTAAGAAGCTATTAATATAGCCCTATGTTATTAGTGACTCCTATGCAACGTAGTGGCGTGAACACCTGTCCTATGTATCTACTTGGATACAAAAACTGTGTTACCCACAAGTTTGTGTATCCAAAAGGATGCATTATGGCATACAAAATGTTGAAGTGAACGTGTGGATTTTATTTTGCACTTTGTATGGGGGGCAGGGAAAGTGTAAATGGTATGAAGAGAACTTATATTTAACTAATCACTCCATTATAGTGACAATGCTAAAAATATTTCATGTTTAGCATAGGTACAAAATAAGTAAACTACCAATTAAGATTGGTTTTCGGAGTCTTTTTGTATTTTTTATTTCAACTTCAAATTTTGTTACTTTTACGGTCATCCCGTAAAATCCATATCGAAAATACAAACTGAAACATAGATGCACAGAAAAACCAGAAAAGAAACTGAAAGAAAGAAATAAAAAAAGATGTATTTGGTTCCATCAGTACAACAACCGTACAGTAATAAGACTAAAACTAACAATAAAAACTAAATTGCGTGGTGACACGACAGGACACCAAAAAGGTCTCCACTCAGCATGTGTTGCCACACGTAATGTATAGCAACGCTGGTTTTCTGTGGAGCCCACACATTATAATGCATGACAACTGGACAGGAGTACAGACACAAATTTCTCCTATGCACCACATATCTCAGCTTGCATTTTTTTTTTATTCGACTGGATGGCAAACGAGCAAGTTTTTTTGCTTGTTTATTTATCTAATCACTTAAGCAGCGACACTATGTTGTTTTTGTAAATAAAAAGACTCCAAAATCCAATCTTAATTTGATTGCTTAATGGCGACATCTCCTGTCCGGGTGAGCGGTTAGTTCCGATGGAGTGTTACAATACAAATACAATACCTTTGTATTGTATTGTAATTGAAAAGTCTTTACTCTTTATTGTACACCAGAAATAGTAAGCAATACAGAAAACAGATACACAGAGAAAAAATTACAAGGTAAGCAATAGGCGGCCTCATCGCTTAAGAGCGATCTCTTCCAGGTACATTTTTACAGAAAGAAGGAAGGACTAGTTTACAACAGGTGCATCAAAAGTAGATAAGAAAAAGTGTTGAAAGTTTCTCGATGAGGGCTACAACATAGATGTCGCTAGTGTCGCTGCTTAAGTGACTAAATAAGAAAACAAACAAGCTCAGATATATGGTGTATAGGAGAAATTTGTGTCTGTACCCCTGTTCAGTGGTGGTGTAGAGGTATAGCATGCAGCACGGAATGCTGAGGACCTGTGTTCGATTACCAGCGCAGGTTTTTTTTCTGGTTTTCTGTGCATCTATGTTTCAGTTTGTACTTTCGAAATAAACTACCGTTAAATAAATAATTAAATACAAGCTGAAGTAACATTAATAAACTGAGATTTTATATTAATTGAAGCACGGTTTGTTTTAATAAGTTGTTCGATGATTTTACAAAACTGGCGGTGAAGGTTGAGTGAGTTTTAAGCAATTAATTTCACCACAAATCCAAAACAATTAAAATCACTAACGCTTTTCCCTACAAGCGCCTAAGCTGACATAAGCTGTTTAACTACAGGCCATTTAAAGCCACCGTTCGTGTTTATTGCGACATTATACAGCGCTGCTAGAGCAGGGTTCCTCAGGCAGCGTGGTGTGGCAGACAATCGTAGTACGGTAATGGGTGGGTATTGTGTAATAATAATTAGATGGGCAGGGAATGCGAGAATTAGGGTATACAATCATTTGGTAACAAACGTTCCAACAAATATTCATTTAAAAAACAACGTTTCGCAAACTTTTGTTTCATAAATTAATCGTTTTATAACACCACATTTCACAAATTGATCATTTCACAAACTCTTTATTAGACAAACCATCATTAACAAATCATTATTTGGCAAACTGTTTATTTATTATTTTCGTCATTTGGCAAAACCTCGTTTGGCAAAGAAATGTTAAATAAAATGTATCATTTGATAAACAAAAGAATAATTTAGAGGTGCCTGTAGCTCGGGGCAAAAAGCCGTGGTGGCCTAGTGGTTTGACCAATCGCCTCTCAAACAGAGGGTCGTGGGTTCAAATCCCGGCTCGCACCTCTGAGATTTTCGAAATTCATGTGCGGAATTGCATTTAAAATTTACCACGAGCTTTGCGGTGAAGGAAAACATCGTGAGGAAACCTGCACAAACCTGCGAAGCAATTCAATGGTGTGTGTGAAGTTCCCAATCCGCACTGGGCCCGCGTGGGAACTATGGCCCAAGCCCTCTTGTTCTGAGAGGAGGCCTGTGCCCAGCAGTGGGACGTATATAGGCTGGGATGATAGCTCGGGTTAACTTGGTTAAGATAAAGGTTAGGTTAGGACTGAGACCCTAAGAAATGCGAAACAAAAACGAGCCACGGAAACGGGGCGGGATTTTCATGGTTAACATATAATGTGTCGCACAGGGGTCCATATCGTCTCGCATACTTATAGAAACTCCGAATGTAATGTTTGTCAGAATTATCGTTTGTCATAACTCTTTTTTCTCTGAATCCAATGATTGTTTAGAATTGTTATAAAACAAACCTAACCTAACCTATAGTTTTCTATGGTCATTTAAAATTTTCAGAAAAATTTAAGATTTCAGTACGAAAAAAATTATGACAAACGATGATTCGGATAAAAACTACTTTATGACTAGCGAATAGTATGCGAACTTTGGTGCTCTCGTCTCACAGACGTAGCTGTAGTAAGTAATGTTTTTAGTAAAAAGCCAGGTAGCAAAAAAAATCACGGCTGAAGTTGGTTAAGAATCTAATTAAAAAAATCGTTTTTTAGCTTCAGCGGTCAATAATAACCCTGCTACGGAATCCACGCAGTATTTCGCGCTCAACATTACATTTTACGCCGACGTAGCGTAATTTGGTCTTGTCAGCGTAATGACGTGCTCCCTTTTATTTGAATTACGCCGCGACGGCACGTAAATTTGGTAAATCTCGACGAGTCCATTAAAAAACCAATTAAGTACTTCGCTATTAAGTATTGACAGGTTTCAGGCGATTGGTGTTGATTGGAGCGTGAACAGGTCAAACGTAAAATACAAACTGAAATATAGATGCACAGAAAAACCAGAAAAAACCAGCACTGGGAATCGAACCTCCTGCTGCTGGACCAGCAGTGGTGTAGAGTATAGAACGCGGTACGGAATACCGAGGACCTGGGTTCGATTCCCAGTCTTATTCTTTATTTTTCTGTTTTTCTGTGCATCTATATTTCAGTTTGTATTTTCAATTTAGGTTTTACGGGATGACCGTAAAAGTAAAAAATTTGGAATTGAAATAAAAAATACAAAAAGATTCCTAAAAACCAATCTTAGGTCAAATGTGTTTAGATTAATTATAAACATCGAAAAAGTAAGGACAAAATAATGTTTTTGTACTACATTGAAGAAATTGTAATTAATAGATTTTTATAGTTTTTTTTTTTTGCATTTCTTTAGCATTTACAATTTTGTGCCGATCTGTAGCAAAATTAGTCTTTTGAAGATTTTATTTTCCACCAATTTCATCAGCTATAGTTTTTACTATAGTAAGATAGTTTTCATTCAAAGTCAAAGTCAAAATATCTTTATTCAATTTTCGGCTATTACAAGCACTTATGAATGTCAAAAAAAACTACCACCAGTCTGAACGAACCTCTGTTGAGAAAAGGTCACTAACAATAGTGCAAAGCCTCTCAAGCAAAGGATTGAGTATTCAAATCCGGGCACGCAACATTACTGCGTTCGATATCCCAAATCGATATTTCGAATCAAAATTCCGAAACCGATTTCCGAATGTCTGGTTATTCATAGATACCTATTTTGCACATACAGAATGATCAGTTGAAGCCACTTTCTTGCACCAAAACCTACATTGGGGTTTTTGATTAATTGCGTTCACAAAAGAAAGATATAAGTAAGTATTTCAAATCAAATTATGCCATTCGTTCCCTAGCCTATTGTGATCTGTGAATTGAATAGGCTTTGTTAGCTTGAAGTGGGCTCAGTTCAATAGATAATTGTAGACATGCCTTGCCTTCGGATTAAGCTCTTTTGGCATGACAACCAGAGGGTCTATTGCGTAAAGTTTCTGACACACGCGATCGCAATCAAATGACAGATTTCGCATATTAACCCTTAACCACCTACGTGCGGTCTCTCAGACCTTAGCAGATTTAAAAATGATAATAATTCGATGCAATCGCGGCGCACAAACTTCTAGTGACCTTGTACCTTTTCCTGGGGGCCAATCAATGGCCGCCATGTGGTCGACAAGTTTGGATGTGTATTCCTTTGAATTAAGTGAGCATAATACTGGCGACAACGGTCTCAGAGACCGTAGGTAGGTGGTTGCGTAATATTCATACGAGGTCTCCCAGACCGAACGCAGGTTGTGTGTTTTGTTTGTTAACATTTTTAATATAATTAAAATAATATATTTATTTTTATTTTTTAGTAAAACATGCCTCCTAGTAACACAGTTACAAAAGGTGGTTAAAATAAGTGTCATCATTGAATGCAAGAGACTAATTTGTCTCGAATGTTCGAAAAATTATTATCGATTGCCGACAAAAATGGTTGTTTTGAGGGTTTCCAATTTTATAAAAATAAAATGTTCCTGTAAAATTAAATCAGTTAAATAACTTAGTTGATCATTCAACTTGATGAAACTTTAATAATAATCTTTATATTATGTTCCTATATTTTGAGATCTCATATCCCCTTCTGGTAAGTAATTTTACAGTAGGGATAAGAGTAGTACTGAAATGTGTTAAGTTTATGAAAAAATCTATTGATTTATTTTGTAATGTTTATTGCAAATAAATAGCATAGACTGTTAAATTTTATTTATTACTTTTTTATTAAATTTAAACTAAATTTCTATAATTATTGCATGTCCTTTAAAACTAGAGGTCTACTAGACCGCTCATAGGTGGTTGTGTTTCTGAAACAGGACGTAGGTAGTTAAGGGTTAAAACTGTCATTTGATTGCGATAGCGAGCTTTAGAAACGTTAGACAATACGGCCTCAGGTTGCGTATTGCTTTTTAGGTTTGCTTTCTAAGTTTTATTTGTCATAATTTTACTGTGTTTAGCAGCATTACTTTATTTTTTATCTGTGGTGAAGTGGTAAACTGTCAAAAATGACACTCAATGATTTTGCCACTATCAAAGTGTCATTGTCAGATTGCGGGTCCAAATGGAATTCCGTAGTTATGATTCATGCGTGAATTGTGAAGAATTCTAATTGCGCCAGAATTAAGTACTTGGAGTTTTCAAAGTCAAATGAAGATTATTGCTATTTTTTTTTGTATAAATTCATTACATTTATTAAAATTAAATAGCTTTAGGAAACAATTCAAAAATCCTTTATCTAGTAATGCATAGGCGAGAGAATGCACATAGCTCACCGGATAAGCAATCTGAAGTGGCAGTGGGTCGGCCATATCAGGCGAGGCGAGACGAGACGAGGTGAGACGAGAATTGTAATTTGTATTATGGCGGCGCCCGCGGCGGCTCGCGAGAATGCCTCGCCTCTTCTCGTCTTGTCTCGCCGGTGGAAAATCACCTTTAGATAGGCCGATGATGATGAAATTACCATTCGGTACATTGGTCAAGTGGCGAAGCGTTCACAGGCCTACCAATAGGTGGAGTGACGACATCGTGAGAGTTGCGGGCAACCGGTGGATACAAGTGGCAAGTTGTCGTTCATTGTGGCGTTCTAAGAGGGAGACCTTTGCTCAGCAGTGGACCTTCCAGCTGCTGATAACGATGATACATTGTAAACAAAAAGTTGGAAAACCCCCGACTTTGTCACTTCATAGTTCAATATCTCAAAAACGGCTGAACCGATTTTGATGAAACATATCTAAGAACTATCGCTAGAAAACTTGCTTTCAAATAAAAAAACCGCATTCGAATCAGTCCTCCCGTTTAAGAGCTACGGTGCCACAGAGACAGACAGACACACATAGCGGTCAAACTTATAACACTCCTCTTTTTGCGTCGGGGGTTACCAAATAGACAACGCCAATACGCTTAGAGATGGTCTGTGTCGAAATTTACGCCATTAGAAGATAAAAAAACATGTTCCCCTAATTAATCATTTCCTATCACCGTTCCAATTTAAAACTTACCCAAAACAGGAACTACCCTCAAAAACAAGCTCGCAACGTAATTGCGAGCGCGATTAATTTCAAAACTTGGCGCGTTTTCTGAAAGTTCCTATGATTAATGCGTCAGGTATCACGTTATGAAACGTTCTCTGACATTACGAAACGTTGAACTGGTTAACGTTTGGGAAAAGCTGGAAGTTTGTTGGGTTGGTTATATACGAGTACGTCACGAGTACCTATATGGCGCATTGGGATTGGAGATCTAACAATTTGGACTGCACTTTGCGTTTCACTGATGTTATTTGGATTGATAGTGTTTAGAATTCGAATCATAATTTATTTTTTATTTCTGTTGAGTGTTTTTGAAGTAAAAAAGCTGCCAAATGCGAGTCGAACTCCCACAGTGAGGCTTCCGTAAAAGCCGTGATGGCCTAGTGGTTTGACCTATCGCCTCTCAAACAGAGGGTCGTGGGTTCAAACCCCGGCTCGCACCTCTTGAGTTTTTCCAAATTCATGTGCGGAATTACATTTGAAATTTACCACGAGCTTTGCGGTGAAGGAAAACATCGTGAGGGAACCTGCACAAACCTGCGAAGCAATTCAATGGTGCGTGTGAAGTTCCCAATCCGCACTGGGCCCGCGTGGGAACTATAGCCCAAGCCCTCTTGTTCTGAGAGGAGGCCTGTGCCCAGCAGTGGGACGTATATAGGCTGGGATGATGATGATGACTTCAACTTTGATTGTTTAGACTTGACAAAAAAGGCATCTTTTAGGTATTCCTTGAGCCTTAAGATGGACGGAAACTTAAAAATTAAATGGCACTGTAATGACTTAATAGGATACGGACGTGTTCATGCAGTTCCTCCACCTCCACACTGTAAGAACACACACAAAATCCACAAATCCATCTATCACCACCACCACACTACCCTGACGCGTTTCGAACTCAACCAGAGCTCATCTTCAGAGCAACACAACCGTACACCATGCTACCAGATGTTAGACATCTAAAATCTCACATTGACGTTTGTTGTTGTTTGTTAGTCTGACATCTGGTAGTATGGTGTACGGTTGTGTTGCTCTGAAGATAAGCTCTGGTTGAGATCGAAACACGTCAGTGTATTGTGGTGGTGGTGATAGATGGATATGTGTGTGTTCTTACAGTGTGGACGTGGAGGAACTGCATGAACACGTATATCTTGCATAAACTTAGCTATCATAAGGTCGCGGGTGAGCAAATAAATTATTTTACTTCATTGATATGGAGCTCCGCAAAGTAACGCCTGATTCAATAAATTACACAGTAAGCAGTACCTACAAAAACTCCTGTGTATAGAGATATAGTCAGCTTCAAGGAAGAGGCGACTTCTAAGCACCGACCCGTCATGTTGAGTCATGTTTAATCACGCCAGAATTTTCAAAATGTACCCCATTATTGCTCGAGACTCCAGTCGGTGCTCGTTTGCGAGTTAGAAGTCATAAACTAAGCGGACTCGTACACCGCTGCCATTATTCTCGCTTTACTCGCCGGCGATTTATCGGAGAACAGTATCATAGTGAAGAACAGTACAAAAATGAGGAACTTTACTGCCCTCCTAAGCCACAATGTGGCAAAAAGAACCCTCTGAGTTACTAAATATTATTGTGTAGTTTAAGACGACAACGAATCCTTTCATATTTTGGCCACATAATGCGAAGGGTTACATATTTGAATATCGAAAGTTAAAATACCTACGGGTAAAATATCGATGTTCAAAATATCGAAAATTAAAATATCGACAATTAATATAAAGAAAGTTTATATTGTCGAATGGTTAGAAAACGACGTCCAATATATCAAAAATATATTTATCTACAAAAGTGACATCGAAAGAGATATAAATATCGAAGTCCAAAATATTGAAGTACAGAGTATTTAATATCCTATGTATGAACTATCACGTGACAGGGTCGACGGAGCTCTGCTTTGCGGAAATGAAAATTAAATGAAAATATTTTGAAGATGGTATGCTCTCGTTTCGGAGGCCAAGACCCTCTTTGGGTCCCTGAGCCAAATTAGTTAGTTAGTTAGTTAATATTTTGAACGTCGACATTTAACCGTAGGTATTTTAATTTTCGATATTCAAATATGTAACCAATGCGAAGGGATGATGAGAGCCTGGAGAAATAATCGTAGTTGGGGATACGAATGGTAAACGAGCCCCGCGGGGCTGATCTCCTACCAGATGGACCGGTCAACTTAGGGAGTCCAGGTCCCCGAGGTTTAGCTGCGTCATCAGGGCTGCCATGAACAGAAGCCGTTGAAACAAAGAATCCATTCCAAATGTAGACCGTCCGTTGACGACCACGATCCTCAGACATGAGGGAACGGCTGGAATGGATCTGTTTAAGACATTCTGCATCAAATGGTATTTTTGCTTAAAATGGCAGTATTGGCTGCTTAGGATGGCTGTATTGGAGATCAACGCGAGTGCTAACTTCTGGCCGAAAGATGTCGTGTTCGCCGTTTCCGGAGCACCATGCGCAGATGAATGCAACGTCAGGAACGGTGACTCAACAGGGTCACGCCGTTTTGTCACCTAATTAGTTTTAAATATTCTGTTTTTATAAATGAAATGCATGTTAGTCTTAAAGGTATTCATTGTATGGGCCATGTTGCCTTAAATATATATTTTTTATTATTATTATTAGCGCTGGTGATTGTATACATCGGTCGTACTGTTTTTCCTCGGTTTACCGTGGCTGGCCATCTGCCGTGCCGTGATCTACGGCCGCGGACGGACTCCGGTTTCAGTCGAGCTCCCCCGAAATTGGCCGAGGATTCGCTGACAACAAATTGCCATTTAAGCTTTACAGCGATAGACTGTTTTGATATTTTTTGCCAATCTATAATCAAAAAGGCTTACCCCCTTATTCATAAAACTTAACAAGCCTATGTTAACTAACAAATGCTTTGTCCCTTCTAACAAATACAAATGTCGAAGTGACAGATAAGGACAAACGAATTTAGCGGCATTTTAACAAAATAGGTTTGATTGTCGTTTATGAATAAGGGGTAGACTTTAACCTATAACTTACTAAAAAGCTACAAATGTAATAAAGAGCTAAATTAGTGGCGTTGTCGCGAACTATGTAAAAAAAAGTGGTCCGGACATCCTGATTTTGCGTCGGCCGCAAGATTGACATCATGCTGAGTTGGGACCATTTCGTGGCAAAATTTGACTTGATTTCCTTTTTCCTTTTTCTTTGTTTTGTAAAATGTCACGAATAAATGTTTATCTTTCTTTCTTTCTTTTCTGATGCCAGGATGTCTGGACACTTTCTTTGCTCGACTTTTCGCTGTCAATCGAGATACTAATAATGATATGAAATTGGAAATAAAATTAGGAGATACGTAGAAGAACGAGAGTCACTGACGTAGCCAAGTGAATCAGCTCGTTAAAGTGGCAATGGGTAGACCGCGGATCGGCAAGCGCAGCGTAGAACGTCCACCAACGATATGGACGGATGACCTGGTTAAAGCCGCGGGTTCACGGTGGATGTAGGCCACTTCCAACTAATGCACATGAAGGTTCATGGGGGAGGCCTATGTCTAACATAGTGGACGTTCTTCGGCTGATATGATGAAGATAATGATGATGTATAAAATAGTAACAAAAAGGTTCGTTTGATATTTTTTAAACCTCAATTATCTCCATTGGTCCAGGAGTTCTGACTCTTACTACTTGCTGTATGCCAACCGATTTTAAAAACCTTTTGGCGAATTTTTTTAACCAAACACAAGAGCAGGGTAATTCTGCATAACCACTTCCAGAATGTTCCAAAAACAACGTGTTAATTAAGCTTAGCTAATTAATACGGAGCTGATAATTAATTATTTAGAAGGTTAATGTGAGCAATGAAGTTCAAAAGGCGAGATCCTTTAAACGTGAAAACAAAGTCAGTAGATGCTTTAAGCTTATGTGGTAGCTCTTGCTAAGTACATTAAATAATTGCTTTTACAATTTGGATTTCTTTTAAGGATTAGAGATATGAAATTTAGGCTGAGTTTACACCAGAGATGTGCGAGAATATGTTGTAAGGAATTTGTTTTTCATGAATCAATAGAAACGATTCATTTACCTAGCCTTGCACAGCATATCTCTAGTGGAAACAGCTGAGTGGAGCGAGGCTAGATAAACGAAGCGTTTCTATGATACCAAGTAATAATTTATTAAGTAAGAAATATTAAGAAAATACAAAATATCCATAGGACTAAACTACTATTAAATTAAAATAACTAAAAACTTTAATTAAAAAACAGAGGTGGGCCTCTTGGCATGGTGCCCATCACGCAGACAGCATTCCCGCGTTGAACTGCGATTGAGATTCTTTGCGCGAGAAAGCTGCCGGCGCGAGGGTTGCCTGTTGCCTCCCTTAACCTATTGCTGAGCTCCTTGTGTATCTAGCGCACCCTTACCCCAGGACCTAGAGTCTCGACACTGAAAGCAAAGAAATGATATTGGGCGCCGAGACAGCTACATTTTGTGACCTTGAGGTGTTCCCGGGCGTCTGCCGCCGCCCCCGCACATTTGGTAGTTGCTGGTAGGTAGGACGCCGCCAGGGTATCTGTACAGGTAGCGTCCCACACCAGCGCACGGCCAGTCTTCCAGGGTATCAACGACAGCGTTTTATTGGTTCATGAAAGCGCTTTCGTCGCAACAAATCCTCGTACGTATCTGGTTGGCCTTAGCATGGTTGCTTTTGAACGTGAATTCCACGGGAGTTTTTACGGGTTTTTTGGCAAAATTACGGAATTTCTAAATCATTATCGATAATCTTCTCTGCTTATAAATGTCCAAAGCACAGGCCTCCTCATAGAATGAGAGTTCTCAGGCCGTTGTTCCCACGCGGGTGCATAGCAGATAGGAAACTTACACATGCTACTGAATTTCTCACGTAAAATTGTTTAAATTTTTTGTATTTTATGGGCTGTTGTTAATTATTTAACTTATAGACTTATATAGATTTGTGGTGCTGAATAAAGAATATTTGCATTGGTTGTTAGTACTGTATTTTAACTATTAGCACGGAGAGCGGATGGCCGTTGGGGCCGAAAAGTTCTCGAGTGGAGACCGCGGATCGGCAAGCGCAGCGTAGGACGTCCACCAACAAGATGGACGGATGACCTGGTTAAACCTGCGGGTTCACGGTGGAGGCAGGCCGCTGCCAACCGAAGCAACTGGAGGTCTGTGGGGAAGGCCTATGTCCAACAGTGGACGTCCTACGGCTGAGATGATGATGATGATGATGATTTTAACTATTCGAATCACTTCAAGGCCGGAGCATGTTTCGGTGGCTCCTTGCAAAGTTGCCGTGAACTAGTTAATTTTAACTTGAAACGTCACATGGCTTCACTTTTCGATCAAACCGAGAAAATTGCAGTAGGTCACTCTGGTCCTCTGGTGAACATTGATTTGAATAACAAAAATCCTTCCAATAACACTTCACATAATAATGAAAGAATAAATTCAATCTGCATACGTGTTC
>NC_133495.1:10990194-10990306 GCF_025370935.1 Choristoneura fumiferana
GATCTCAATTCAGCATGGTTTAGTCTTTAATAAAAGAATAACCATCGATATAGTACTCCACCCCTCCCTAGCAGCGTGGGAGCGACGAATATCTTCGAAGCGTTAAAATGAA
>NC_133495.1:10993912-11052516 GCF_025370935.1 Choristoneura fumiferana
CATAAGTATTGTAATAGCCTAAAAATGGAATAAAGATATTTTGACTTTGACTTGAATGGAAAACTATCTTACTGTAGTAAAAACTATAGCTGATGAAATTGGTGGAAAATAAAATCTTCAAAAGACTAATTTTGCTACAGATCGGCAACAAAATTGTAAATGCTAAAGAAATGCAAAAAAAACAAACTATAAAAATCTATTAATTACAATTTCTTCAATGTAGTACAAAAACATATATTATTTTGTCCTTACCTCATTCGATGTTTCCTCGTATAATTAATCTAAACACATTTGACTAAGATTGGTTTTTAGGAATCTTTTTGTATTTTTTATTTCAATTCCAAATTTTTTACTTTTACGGTCATCCCGTAAAACCTAAATTGAAAATACAAACTGAATATAGATGCACAGAAAAACCAGAAAAATAAGAATAAGACTGGGAATCGAACCCAGGTCCTCGGTATTCCGTACCGGCGTTCTATACTCTACACCACTGCTGGTCCAGCAGCAGGAGGTTCGATTCCCAGTGTGGTCTTATTTTTCTGGTTTTTCTGTGCATCTATATTTCAGTTTGTATTTTACGTTTGACCTATTCACACTCCAATCAACACCAATCGCCTGAAACCTGTCAATACTTAAAAGCGAAGTACTTAATTGTTTTTTTAATGGACTCGTCGAGATTTACCAAATTTACGTGCCGTCGCGGCGTAATTCAAATAAAAGGGAGCACGTCATTACGCTGACAAGACCAAATTACGCTACGTCGGCGTAAAATGTAATGTTGAGCGCGAAATACTGCGTGGATTCCGTAGCAGGGTTATTATTGACCGCTGAAGCTAAAAAAACGAATTTTTAATTTAGATTTTTAACCAACTTCAGCCGTGATTTTTTTTGCTACCTGGCTTTTTACTAAAAACATTACTTACTACAGCTACGTCTGTGAGACGAGAGCACCAAAGTTCGCATACTATTCGCTAGTCATAAAGTAGTTTTTATCCGAATCATCGTTTGTCATAATTTTTTTCGTACTGAAATCTTAAATTTTTCTGAAAATTTTAAATGACCATAGAAAACTATAGGTTAGGTTAGGTTTGTTTTATAACAATTCTAAACAATCATTGGATTCAGAGAAAAAAGAGTTATGACAAACGATAATTCTGACAAACATTACATTCGGAGTTTCTATAAGTATGCGAGACGATATGGACCCCTGTGCGACACATTATATGTTAACCATGAAAATCCCGCCCGTTTCCGTGCTCGTTTTTGTTTCGCATTTCTTAGGGTCTCAGTCCTAACCTAACTTTATCTTAACCAAGTTAACCCGAGCTATCATCCCAGCCTATATACGTCCCACTGCTGGGCACAGGCCTCCTCTCAGAACAAGAGGGCTTGGGCCATAGTTCCCACGCGGGCCCAGTGCGGATTGGGAACTTCACACACACCATTGAATTGCTTCGCAGGTTTGTGCAGGTTTCCTCACGATGTTTTCCTTCACCGCAAAGCTCGTGGTAAATTTTAAATGCAATTCCGCACATGAATTTCGAAATCTCAGAGGTGCGAGCCGGGATTTGAACCCACGACCCTCTGTTTGAGAGGCGATTGGTCAAACCACTAGCCACCACGGCTTTTTGCCCCGAGCTACAGGCACTCTAAATTATTCTTTTGTTTATCAAATGATACATTCTATTTAACATTTTTTTGCCAAACGAGGTTTTGCCAAATGACGAAAATAATAAATAAATAGTTTGCCAAATAATGATTTGTTAATGATGGTTTGTCTAATTAAGAGTTTGTCAAGTGATCAATTTGTGAAATGTGGTGTTATAAAACGATTAATTTATGAAACAAAAGTTTGCGAAACGTTGTTTTTTAAATGAATATTTGTTGGAACGTTTGTTACCAAATGATTGTATACCCTAATTCTCGCATTCTCTGCCCATCTTATTTCACATACCCACCCATTACCGTACGATTGTCTGTCGCACCACGCTGCCTGAGGAACCCTGCTCTAGCAGCGCTGTATAATGTCGCAATAAACACGAACGGTGGCTTTAAATCGCCCTGCAGTTAAACAGCTTATGTCAACTTAGGCGCTTGTAGGGAAAAGCGTTAGTGATTTTAATTGTTTTGGATTTGTGGTGAAATTAATTTCTTAAAACTCACTCAACCTTCACCGCCAGTTTTGTAAAATCATCGAACAACTTATTAAAAACAAACCGTGCTTCAACTAATATAAAATCTCAGTTTATTAATGTTACTTCAGCTTGTACCCATATTTAATTATTTATTTAACGGTAGTTTATTTCGAAAGTACAAAACTGAAACATGGATGCACAGAAAACCAGAAAAAAAACCTGCGCTGGTAATCGAACACAGGTCTTCAGCATTCCATGCTGCATGCTATACCTCTACACCACACTGAACAGGGGGACACAAATTTCTCCTATACACCATATATCTGAGCTTGTTTGTTTTCTTATTTAGTCACTTAAGCAGCGACACTAGCGACATCTATGTTGTAGCCCTCATCGAGAAACTTTCAACACTTTTTCTTATCTACTTTTGATGCACCTGTTGTAAACTAGTCCTTCCTTCTTTCTGTAAAAATGTACCTGGAAGAGATCGCTCTTAAGCGATGAGGCCGCCTATTGCTTACCTTGTAATTTTTTTCTGTGTATCTGTTTTCTGTATTGCTTACTATTTCTGGTGTACAATAAAGAGTAAAGACTTTTCAATTACAATACAATACAAAGGTATTGTATTTGTATTGTAACACTCCATCGGAACTAACCGCTCACCCGGACAGGAGATGTCGCCACTAAGCAATCAAATTAAGATTGGATTTTGGAGTCTTTTTATTTACAAAAAACACATGGATGTCGCTAGTGTCGCTGCTTAAGTGATTAGATAAATAAAAAAGCAAAAAAACTTCTTGCTCGTTTGCCATCCAGTGTGCATCAAGTCGAATAAAAAAAAATGCAAGCTGAGATTTATGGTGCATAGGAGAATTTTGTGTCTGTACTCCTGTCCAGTTGTCATGCATTATAATGTGTGGGCTCCACAGAAAACCAGCGTTGCTATACATTACGTGTGGCAACACATGCTGAGTGGAGACCTTTTTGGTGTCCTGTCGTGTCACCACGCATTTTAGTTTTTATTGTTAGTTTTAGTATTATTACTGTACGGTTGTAGTACTGATGGAACCAAATAAATCTTTCTTTCTTTCTTTCTTTCAGTTTCTCTTTTTTCGGTTTTTCTGTGCATCTATGTTTCAGTTTGTATTTTCGATATGGATTTTACGGGATCACCGTGTAATTTGAAGTTGAAATAAAAAATACAAAAAGACTCCGAAAACAAATCTTAATTGGTAGTTTACTTATTTTGTACCTATACTAAACATGAAATATTTTTAGCATTGTCACTATAATGGAGTGATTAGTTAAATATAAGTTCTCTTCATACCATTTACACTTTCCCTGCCCCATACAAAGTGCAAAATAAAATCCACACGTTCACTTCAACATTTTGTATGTCATAATGCATCCTTTTGGATACACAAACTTGTGGGTAACACAGTTTTTGTATCCAAGTAGATACATAGGACAGGTGTTCACGCCACTACGTTGCATAGGAGTCACTAATAATATAACCCTTGTGTTTGTGTACGTTAACTTCATTTAGCTTTTTATAGCTTCTTACCCAATCAAACGGCCTATACATCACGACATTACATTCGCTAAACCAATAGAAACACATGCATATCACGACATACATCTCTCATCCAATCACAAACACCACTCGTGCATACGTCACACATTCTTTTAACACTTTACACGTACTCAAGCACTCGCATTCCTTCCGTTCACATAACAATTGAATTATTGTTAATTAAATCAAACTTTGTTTTTTATCATAATTATGATTAATGTTTTATTTTTGTATAAGATTATGTTATTGCTATTATGTATTTTTATATATATCGAATCAAACTTAATTAAATTGCTATAAACCAAATATTTGTTTGCTCAAAGTAAACTAAATTCACCTTGTTCCTACATTGAACAACAGGGAACTTATTAAATATCGCAGCACAACACTCACGTGCTGCCAGCTGCGTATAAAAAACAATGCATAAATGACTGATCTTCAAATATAATGCTCACGGAATATAACTAGCAGTTTTCCATGCAATTTAGTGCACTGAAATTGAAATTAAGTAGTTTGAAGTAACGCTGCTTAAAAATAAGTTTTTCTTATTAATAATCAGTAATGTCAAATTCAAATTCAATTCAAATTCAAATGATTTATTCAGTAAATAGGCCGCAATGGGCACTTTAACACGTCATTTTTTTAATCTACCAGCGCTTTCAGAAAGACCATCATTGCCAAGAAGAATGCGCCGCAAGAAACTTGGCAGAAAGTCATTTTTTCATAATAATATAATTACAAATAAAATACTTAAAAACTATATTATATATTTGAAGAGAAAAAAAAATACAAAAAATAATAATAATAATAAAAGTACAGGGAATGAGCAAAGGAAAGAAGCCCTTAGTGTTGACGTAACTCGAACATCTCTCTGCAGCTGTCAGTAAGCAAAACACTATCTTCTGTACTAGCTTTTATTTAACAGAGTGCTCCCCTCTGCAGGTAAAAATAGTCTGTGTCACAGAATTAACGCATCGTTAATATTGACGACGGAATTAACGAATTGCAAATTGGAAGGGAATGGGTTGCGAGTTCGATTCCCGTTGTTTTGTGAGTTACGGGAGCGGCCGATTTCAAATTAAGGCCACTGCGTATACGCCACAGATATAGATTACATTAGATAACGCAAACACCTCAATCTGTATGAAAACCAACCGTGTCACTTTTTTATATCTACTGTGACGTCTCAAGAGCGAATTAGTGATGTGAATTCCCCGATGTCCGCGCAAAATCGATTCAAATGCGCCGCCCGCCCGCGCCGTGGGGCTCGAGTCAGTCACTAGTCATGATTAGTCAGTTAGCGGTCAGTCTTTGTATGGGGCCAACCCCGACGTTTGGTCGGGGTTTGGACACGCCAAGTAGATGCATTTGCGTAATCTAGTGTAATCTATATCTGTGGTATACGTAGTGAGGCATTTTCATTTTGTTTGTTATTGAAGCTGTGAATTTTAAAAGACAAATGTATACCGTTTTTTGTACTGGTTTTGCGAATTGCGAATAAATTATTCTTATTCTTTGTCCAGTCAAGGTCAAAGTCATTCATATCCATACAAATATTATAAATGCGAAAGTTTGTATGTTTGTCCGTCTTTCACGTCGAAACGGAGCGACGGATCGACGTGATTTTTGGCATAGAGATAGTTCATGGGTCAGAGAATGATATAGGCTATATACTTTTTATCCAGAAAAATGCAAAGTCAAAATATCTTTATTCAATTTAGGCTATAACAAGCACTTATATATGTCAAAAAAAAAACTACCACCGGTGCGGGAAAAACCTCTTTTGAGAAGAATCCGGCAAGAAATTCAACGAGGTATATTAACATTATTAAATGATATCTACCTATACATCACAAGAACTTTATTTTTAACACAGTATAGGTTCGCTATTTGAAGTAAGGGATTGCCAGTGCGAATTTTCAAAAAAATCGCTCATTTCGAGGGTATTCTGGCAGAACCGGATAAGTGCACAATATTTATTTCCTTACACGGTTTTGCTAGAGAAATAAAGCAGAAAAAATTGAGTATGCCTATGTATGAAACTATTTTTTTTAAATTTGCACTTATTCTGTTTTGCCAGAATACCCTCGATTTGATCTAATCCCTGAATCTGTTCAGTGAAATGACTTGATATAATTTAGTGACTTTATATTTATACCTAATGCCTGAAACACGTAAGTGAGTTGACGAAACGAACTAGCAATAACTTTTCATCAATTTTTAGCATTCCACTAACCGTGGTGGCCTAGTGGTTTGGCCTAATTGCCTCTCAACCAGCCTCTGAATTTTTCAGAATTTATGTGCAAATATTTAAAATGTACCAGGAGCTTTACGGTCAAGGAAAATATCGTGAAGAAACCTTCACAAACCGGTGACTTAAATGACTTCTGTGAAGTTCCCAATCCACATTGGGCCCGTGTGGGAATTACGGCTCAAGCCCTCTCATTCTGAGAGGAAGCCTATTCCCAGCAGTGGGTCGTTTATAAAGACCCTATGATTTCAAATAGAAAAACCGCATTCAAATAGATCCACCCGTTTAAGAGCTACGGTGCCACAGACAAACAGACAGACACACAGACATACAGACACACATAGCGGTCAAACTTATAACACCCTATAAGTTTTCGTCTCTTTTATCTCTTCATTGTACTCGTAGTGTCTACTCTTTTTTCTGATATCCTGTCAATCGTTCAAAGGTTGACTGGAAGAGATCCCTTTAAGGGATAAGTTCGCCTTTGTACTTCTTATTATTAATTTATTTGTTAATTTCATATGTTTTTATCAACAATAAAGAGTTTACAATACAATACCAATACACCCCTCTAATTGCGTGGGGGGGGGGGGTCAAAAAGCAAGCAAATACAAAGAAAGAAAGATTTATTTTGGCTCCATAAGTACCACCACTTTACAATAATAACATAGATAAGACTAAAACTAAGACACTACACACACTTCATAAGTGCTTGTTATAGCCTAAATTGAATAAAGATATTTTGACTTTGACTTTGACTTTAACTATCACTAAAACTAAGTTACTTTGTGACACGACAGGACAGGAAAGAATTCAAATACCTATTCACTGTACTCATAAACCATGCACTGCACCAAAAGCACATAACTCAGTTATTCAAATAAAATTACCGCAAATGTATCCCGCTCATCCCCGTTCTCATACATTGTGCCGGCTGTAAAAGTCTCCGTAACCCAGCATTACTGTATTTCACGTCGGTCCGTTTCGTCTGTTCTAGACTTACACGGTTTTACGAGGCGGCCTCGCGTGTCTAGTTGTTTATGGGTGCATGTGGGAGTTACTTAAGTTAGTAAACTTGGAAATACCTACACATTTTTGTGTAAAACTTTCACGACAGACAAACAAATTTAAATATTATACCTAAGGTCACTGGCTTAGTAAAACCGAGTTAGAAATACCCTCGACTTTGTCATTTCAAAGTTCAGTATCTCAAAAACGGCTTAACCGATTTTGATGAAACATGTCTATGAACCATTGCTAGAAATCGGTCCACCTATTTCAGAGCTAGGGTGCCACAGAGAGACACACAGGTCAATCTTATAATAACACTCCTATTTTGCCTCGGGTTTTAATAGTAAAATTACAGAATTTTCGTTGAATTGTCAAATCTGAATCATGCAAGCAAAACCGCGGGTAAAAGCTACTCATCTAATACTTCTAATACTTCAGCTGTGACACAGGAATAGCAAAAATACCTTCATTCTAAACTCAATCTTATCTTCTGGTAATCAAAGCCGCAATCTCCATGGCACCGCATCCTATCCACGGCGCGCCATACAGGCGCCCCGAGTTTTCCCATTACGGGTCAGAGGTCGATAACCTTTCTGAACCTTAATACGTGGTCATACGGACTATAATTAAGTGATAAGTCATTGATAATAAATCCAATGTGTTATATCAGATAAAGTGGGAAAGTAACGTCAGATTTAATAGACTCATGAGGATAATGAATATTTTTAAGCCCGACGCAAAAGAGGGGTGTTATAAGTTTGACCGCTATGTGTGTCTGTCTGTGGCAGCGTAGCTCTTAAGCGTGTGGACCGATTTGAATGCGGTTTTTTATTTGAAATCAGGTTTTGAGATATCGAACTTTGAAGTGACAAAGTCGGGGGTTTTCCAACTTTCTGTTGGTTAGGTTAGGTTATCGAAATTAATGTGCGAAATTACATTAAAAATGTACCACGTGCTTTACGGTGAAGAAAAGCATCGTGAGAAAACCTGCACAAACCTGCGAAGCAAATCAATGGTGTGTGTGAGGTTCTCCCAGCCTAAGTCCTCTCATTCCGAGAGACTTCTGCCCAGCAGTGGGACGTATAGAGGCTGGGATGATGTGATAAAAACTGCTAGCGATTGACTGATAGTAAGTTCCGACGAGACTGAAGATCTAACTCACTGATATTTAATGAAATCCGGATAACTCACGTCTTAAAAAGAGTTTAGCTCGACATGTTTCGGGCTATTTCGCAGCCCTTCTTTAGCGGTGGTGCGCAGTGCCTGTGTTGCAGCAGCCGCCGAGTCGCGTTGCTTCTAAAGGGGGCTACGAATTAACCCGAAACATGTATGTTAATAAGGGCGGGGTTGTTATAGAAGTCAAACAGGCAGTAGATATCAAAAAACTATAATCATGTATCTCACACACGAACGACAACAGAATAACACATAAAACGTAACTACTACAATTTTGGCGCGAAAACACGAACGGTTGCTTGCTATGCTTGCGCGGCGCAGACTGTCTTTTCGCAGCAGCGCGCGCACCTCCTTCCAGCGAGCGCCCCTCCCCCCGCCTCGCTCATGCGGCGACACTCGCGTGGAGCGGCGCGGGACGACATTTAACTTAATAATAAAACATTAAAACTAATGAGGATTGCTCGTATAGACGCGCTACTCAACATTCCACCCCCCAGTTGAAGACTTCAATCGTCAAATGCACCGTCTGTAGGTAGCACGGCTATCCGAGCAACGGGACGACGCAGCGTCCCAGTGGCGGTTCTCAAATCTACCACACGTACTTGACCATCATTACCCGGAAACACTTTGGATATTATGCCACGGGGCCACATATTACGCGGTTGTTTGCCGTCACACAACACCACGACATCACCCACTTTGACAGGGTTCGCTGCCCTTGCCCACTTCTGACGCCTCTGAAGGGTGGGCAGGTACTCTCTTGCCCATCGCCGCCAGAACATCTCAGCTAGAGCATTCGCCTTTGTCCATTGGCGACGAGCGTCGACGTCAGAGGGGTCGTAGGCCGTCACGCGTGTCTCACCCGTTGCTGTCCCAAGCAGTAGATGATTCGGGGTAATCATGACTGGTTCCTCGTGATCAGCTGTTACATACGCGAGCGGGCGGCTGTTCACGACCAGCTCCGCTTCCAACAGGACAGTGTGAAGAACTTCTTCAGAAGGCGCTCGTTCTTTCAACGTGGCGTGGAGGGCATTCTTCACTGAGCGAATTAATCGTTCCCATGCCCCTCCCATGTGAGGCGATGCTGGTGGGTTAAAGCGCCACTCGATACCTTTAGCCAAAGCTTCACCTTGAAGTCGCTGGGTATTGAGGTTTCGAAGTGCAGCACGCAGTTCCCTGTTCGCTCCAACAAAGTTGGTGCCGCAGTCGCTCAGGATCGTTGCTGGTTGCCCGCGGCGCGCTGTCAGGCGGCGCAAGGCAAGTATGGCAGAGTCGCTGCTGAGTGACGCAGCCAATTCGAGATGAACGGCGCGTGTGGCAAGGCATGTGAACAACACGCCCCACCGTTTCTCCCGGCGCCGTCCAATGGTGATCTCCATAGGACCGAAATAATCGATCCCACAGTTGACGAATGCTCGTCGCGTCGTCGTAAGTCTGACGAGCGGTAAGTCGCCCATCTTCGGTGGATTAGGCCGCACGCGCTGCACTGAACAGTACTGGCAGCGCGCAACGACGTTCTTCACGGTAGGTCGAAGGCAGGTCACCCAGTACCTCTCTCGCATGTTGTTGACGACAGTCTCGTGGTTGGCGTGCAGTGCACGTTCGTGGTAGTGCTGCACCAGCAACCGGGTGATGCGACAGCTGCCATCCAGGATCACGGGGTGTCTCTCATCGAAAGACAGTTCAGTTGAGGCCCCAAGACGGCCCCTGACGCGGAGCAGCTCATCATTGTAAACCATGGGGTCGAGTTTTAGCAAGCGGCTGGACTTGGACAGTGGACGCCCAGCCCGCAGCGCGCTCAGCTCTTCCGAGAAGGTGCTAGCCTGCGACTGTCTCAGTAGAACACGTTCAGCCTCTTGCAATGTCTCCACGGTAATCTGGCTTACCGCAGTCTTCTTATTGGCTCGGCACGCGCTTGTGAAGGCAAGCACGCGTGCAGTGACGCGCACAGCTCGCGTCCACGTGGAAAAGCGCGTCACATCAATAAGAGGCTGGCCGCTCCCAGCTACCGCATGAACCCTCTCCAAACGCTCCGGATCATCAGCAGGGGATTCGCCACGGCTCCAGCTCGGCCATGGTACCTGAGGATCACAAAGAAAGGGGGGACCCGAAAGCCACATGCCCTTGCCGTTAGGCCAGTCCATCCTGGTCGCCTCATCAGCAGGATTGGACTCGGAAGGCACCCAGTGCCAGCTGTCCCGCTCACTTAAGTTATCGATCTCCGCTAACCTATGTGAAACATATTTTTGGTAGTCTCGCGCATCTGAATTTATCCACATCAGAACTGTCTTTGAGTCAGTCCAGAGGTACAGGTTGGTGATAGCGAAGTTTAATTCGGATTTTATCGTCACTGCCAATCTACATGCCAATACCGCAGCTTGTAGTTCGAGACGTGGGATGGACACCACTTTTACTGGAGCTACTCGTGCTTTTCCTGCTACCATAGTACATACCCTCTCGCCGCTACTACTAGTGCCTACCAGAAATCCTACCGCGGCGTACGCCTTTTCACTAGCATCACCGAAAACATGAAGGTCTATCGCCATGGTCTGTTGCAGACCGTACCACCGAGGTACAGCTACAATGGATAGAGCTTTCAATTTACTTAGCCACTCAAACCAGATGGTGGCCTCAGGATCCTTGATGCACTCGTCCCACATAATACCCGACTGCCAAACGCGCTGCATGAGGACTCGTGATTGTATTATGCATGGATATACTAGCCCGAGTGGGTCAAAGATGCTCATGATAAATTTGAGAAACTGACGCTTGGTAGGTTTGATCTGACCTTCAACTAACTCTGCCGGCAAGCGTTTAAACGACAGATCGAATTTCATACAGTCGCTTGACGGACACCAGATCATACCTAACGTGCGCTCGTTGTCCGACTTGTCCAATTTGACACGACCCGGCACAACAGATGGCAGCTTTTCACTTAATTCAGGTGAATTTGTCACCCACCCCCTGATATCAAAACCACCTGCTCGGTGTATGTGGGTGACGTCAGCTATCAGCTGTTGGGCCGTGTCTATCGAGTCTACACTGTCTAAATAGTCGTCAACATAATGTTTATTTTTAATAGCTTCTACCGCCGCGGGGTAAGTATTTGCGAACTCTTCGGCGTTTTTATTCAACACGTAAATCGCCGAAGTAGGACTGCTGGCAGCGCCGAAAATCATGACGTTCATAACATAAATCTCAGGATCATCGGTCCGGTTTTGATCGCGCCATAGAAACAGCTGAGCCCCCTGATCGGTTTCGCGAATTTTAACACGCAAAAACATGTCGGCAATATCGGCGGTAAAAGCTATTTTCCCCGATCTGAATTTAATCAAAACACCCAACAAAGAATTCATTAAATCGGGCCCACTAAGCAGGTTACCATTTAGCGACGCGCCCTGGTAGGTAGCGGCAGCATCAAACACGAGACGTAATTTCCCGGGTTTGTTTGGGTTCGTGACACCAAAGTGCGGAAGGTACCATACGGGAGTCGCCCTAAGGCTGTCAACTTTACGCGCGTAACCCGCGTCTAACAATCTATCGACTTGTTTTGTATAGTCGGCGGCAAATTTTGGATCGCGATCCATTTTTCTCTCAATTCCGGCAAGACGTCTACGCGCGTAGTCATAATTATCGGGCATTTCCACATGTTCACGAGCCCATAACAAACCCACTTCCCACTGTTGGGCATTATCTGACACGCGGCGACATGTTTTATTTAATATATCTAGAGCGCGTTCGGAATTCGAGTTGGTACGTAAAACATTGGAGATACCTATAGCCTCTAACTCGAATTGGGCCCTCACTAATTCGTGCAAATCGTCAAATGCGGATACGCAGTTGATGAATTCATGTTCGCTACCACCAACCCCCCCTCCTAGCGGGCCGTGGACCACCCAGCCTAAATAAGTGAGCGAAGACACCGGGCGACCGGATTTACCTTGTCGAATCGCCCTGCTGACGATGAGCTGCCAGTTGTCCTGCCCCAACAACAGCATGGGTTTCGCCTCCCTCATTTCTCCATAATCCAGGTCCCGCAGGTGAACGTTATCCTTGAGGACGCGCGCCGGTACCGTTTGCGACGGTAAGTTAATGTTGCGCATAGTGCGCACCGAAATGTCATGATTAACACCATTTGGGCCGCGCACTACCACTTTGACACTTCGCGACTTATTGTCAATGACGCAATGTCCGCGCGCCGTCACTAATTTAAGCGGCACTATAGGTCCATCCATACCACACGCGAGTTTATCGTCCAAAATCGACACGGAAGCTCCGTCGTCCAAAAGGGCGTATGTAGATTGTTCTACGCCAGAACTCGTCACAATTGTCACCGGTAACACTTTTAATAAAGCACGCGCACGATATTCGCCAACGTTCGTCAAAGTTTCATATTTCACAGAAATCGGAGTCGCGACCGCTGGCGGTACGTTAGGGTGGGGCCCCTCCGCGGGCGACGTAGCGTTTTCTATGTCCTTGTGTTACTCGTTGTGTGAATAATTACACTTACTACAACGCTTCGCACGGCAGTACCTACTCGAATGAGTTTTTACAATACACTTGAAACATAGTCTGTTTTGTTTAACAAAGTCCCAACGTTCGTCAACAGACATATTTGTAAACTCACTACACTCATTTAATTTATGTTCCGCTTTGCACTTAACACATATGGTTTTGTTATTGTTCTCAGTCTTAGACACGGTAGCGAATGTTTCCACTTGAGTATGCACTCGATGACTCGATCCGCTCGCGCGCACTGGAGCCACACCTCTTCCCTTATCGCGTCGCATGGCCGCCAGTGGCGCTGGGGTGCGCTCTGCGCCCGCGGGGCGGTTGGTACTTGTGGTGCCCGTGCCCGCCGTGTTCATGCTGCTTATTGGCGCGTAATATGATGACGCGCGTGTAAGTTGACTGAGGTATTCGACTAAAACGTTCAAATTCGGGCTCACTCTCAGATCAACGCCATTTTCACTGCCCAAACGCATCGCAAATTCGCCGTACTGAGCGCGTTGATAAGGAGTCAATTTGTTTAACAGTTCATTCACTAGTTGCGGGTTATTTATGTATCCGTCGGCATGAATACTTTTTAGCACTGATACACAATTTCGTACTGTCGTCGTAAATTTACGTATCTCGAGTCCATTTTCGGTAACTTTAGGTAAATCACGAACTTTCTTTATGGCACACTCTAACAGGCGCGTAGGGTGCCCGAACTCGTCCTCGAGCGCTTTAATGACTTCTTCAGGGTCGGAGGAGGATCTCAGCAAGTCTCTCACGGCGGCCTTGGCTTCACCGACGAGCGCCACCTGGAGGCGCGCCATGTTCTCCGACGGTTTATAATCGTGTAATTCAGTCGTACTACGATAGGCTTTTTCGAAACTGAGCCAGTCTAAGGCGTTGCCATCGTAGGTCGGTATCTCGTGGACTTGTCGCGGCACGTGTCTCTTCTGTCCTAACATGCTGATGGCCTCCGCCAGTCGATCGATGTCTGACAGAGCTTGGCTCTTCGGCGGCGGCGGCTGCTGGGGCGATGGCGAATGCCGCGGTGACCGCCCGCGCGGCGGCGACCGCGCGCGTGACGGCGAGCGCCTGCGTGGAGATGCGCGCGTTCTCGACGGAAACCGTGCGCGCGGCGGCGACCGTGCGCGCGGTGGCGAACGTGCGCGCAGCGGCGAACGCGCGCATGGCGGCGTAAGTGCGCGCGGCGGTGAACGCGTGCGCGGTGGCGAACGCGGGCGCGGCGGCGTACGTGCGCGCGGCGGGGTACGCTTGCGCTGTGGCGAACGCGCACGCGGCGGCGTATGCGCGTGCGACAATGTGGCACGTAGTTGGGCACCGGACGTTCTAGACGCGGCGGACGTATCTTCGAGCCAGCGCGTTACACGGGCCGAGACTCCGCTTGCGGTACTCGCTGCCGCGTCGTTCTGCTCTTCTTCTTCCTGTGCTTTCAGCTCCGCCATATCAAGGGCAAGCTTCTTTTTAATTAAGCTTTCTCTGAGTTTAGCCACCTCGAGCTCTGCCTCATACTCGGCCCGTATTCGTTGCGCGCCACGCGCGGCCTGGCTAAGTCTCGACGTGTGGGTGGCGTTGCTCCTCGCTCGCACGGTGCGCTCTGAAGCCGGCGTCCTCATCTCTAACAGCGGTAATCCATCACCGTGGTCGTGTGCGTGACCACCCGCCGAGGAGGCCCGTTCGGACTCTAGAGGCGATGTGTGCTTTGACAAGTCGCGACCTGCCGTCGGAGTCTCCACTCCTGAATCTGCAGCTACAGTTTCTGCCGCTTTAGTCACACTACGTGTTAATCTTTTTTGACTCATGATGACTACCTATTCGCTTCATTCACTATCCACACTCGAAGGACCACTTTGTTAATAAGGGCGGGGTTGTTATAGAAGTCAAACAGGCAGTAGATATCAAAAAACTATAATCATGTATCTCACACACGAACGACAACAGAATAACACATAAAACGTAACTACTACAATTTTGGCGCGAAAACACGAACGGTTGCTTGCTATGCTTGCGCGGCGCAGACTGTCTTTTCGCAGCAGCGCGCGCACCTCCTTCCAGCGAGCGCCCCTCCCCCCGCCTCGCTCATGCGGCGACACTCGTGTGGAGCGGCGCGGGACGACATCGTCCCCCTTACAACCAGAATCGCTTAAAGTCACTTTTGGGCAAAACTGAGTTAAATATATCGCTAGAATGTTCTTTCCAAGATCTACATGCTGTTGAAACCCGTTTTACTGTACGATACTCCAATACCGAGATACGTTTTTCTTAAGCTCACTTAAAGCCGATTTTTAAGAAAATCAACAGCCAAAAACAACTACGCGTCGGTTTAACAGCATTTTTTTTTTATTTTACAACAGCAAAAATATTTTAATGTCAAACAAGCGATTTTGGAATGTTAAGATTTCAATAAAAATGCAATTTGAGTACTGCCTAAAAGTGCTAAAATAATGTTAGTAGGTTTCGCCTGTTGAGCATTACTTTATATTTCAATTATTGCAACAGCGAAAACAAACTAAATATAATATAGGCGATATTGCTTGTAACAATGTTTGGTTCGACCATAAGAAGCGCTACAGCCAAAATCGCTTAAGTATCGCTTAGACGTTTCGCGCTGTATTGTAAAGTAGTGTGCACTTTGTGTATGCTAGCTTAGTCGGTTCGTACACGCTTGAAAGCACGATTCATAATAAGTAATTTTTAAAAACTTATTTAGGTAATTATAGATCTGTTCACTAACGAAAGTCTGCCCCTCCACATTCTATAATTGTAATTGTACCTAAACGTATCCGTACGAAAAGTCTATGTGTGCGTAGCTCGAACTTGTCCTCATGGCTTCAGTCGCAAGCGTACCGTCAGTCACGCACACTAAGACTAAGACAATGTGTAAGTACTTAAGAGGTTTTCTCGTGTACATTAATAGGTGGCTGGGGAGGGGCGCGCCTTCGTGAGTGAACAGATCTATGTATAACAGCGATTCACTTGCCGTAATTTAACAGTGTTTTTCTTTCAGGTGACGATAAGGAGCATGGATATTCAGGTTTCGATGAACTAAATAAGCCGCGTATCCACTAGAGGCATCCTCGGGCCGAGCGGCTGCCTCGCTCCAAGGCCGCGCAAGTGGAGACGCTGCCAAAGGCACGGCTCAGACTGAGGCTCCTTTGAGCACGGCCAAAAACCGACAAAATATGACTCGGCTCGCGGTGCTCGGCCTGAGGCTGCTCTAATAGATACGCGGCTATAGAAAAACATATAACCAGATCCAACAGAATGAACCGTGATTGTCATTTAGATAACCTACTTATTTACTACCTCGTATCGTAGGTACGTCGTATCAATGAAAAGCTTATCACCGCATAAAACATTTACGTAGTCACACATTTTCATTGTTCTTGGCTTAGGTAATATTAATTATCCATGGCTGGTTTGAGTAGCCACAGCTAAGACAAGCAGTGATGAAGAAGAAGACTGATGATTATTACCATTAAGGTTATTTTTCATCACTGCTTGTCTCAGCTGTGACTACGTCCGGCACACGCTCAATAACGTCTCCATCACAGGCCAGTGCAACCAGCCATGGTGAATCTCCGGTATAACATTTTTTTTGTAAAAAGTCATTAAATCTTTATTTTTTTAGCTGCGCTTATTGGCAGTGGATTAGTGTATAGCTTTTTAATGCATGTAGTTTAAATTCCTCTACTGAAAGAGGTTCAACAGAGTTTGGATTCGATTTTCTGTTGCCTTGTCTTGTTCGACGGTTGGTTTGCAAGGTTACAGGCCTGGTATCAAAACTCAAAAAGTCAGACGACATGTCGTAATTGATAAAAATATTACCTATACAAATATTAAGCCAAGAACAATGAAAATGTGTAACAACGTAAATGTTTTATTCCGTGATAAGCTATTTATTGATACGACGTACCTACGATACGAAGTAGTAAATAGTAGGTATCTAAATGACACTCGCGGTTCATTTCGACGGTCTGCTGGATCTGGTTATACCTATGTTTTTCTATTTAGTTCATCGAAACCTGAATATCCATGCTCGTTATCGTTTTGATGAAGAAGAAGACTGATGGTTATTACCATTACGGTTCCTTTTTCATGACTGTTTGAGTGGTTACTTTGAGCCTTGAGACGCTAAGTGCCTTTTTATTAAAATGTTTGAATAAAATATGTTTTTTGTTGTATGCATGTAATCAAAAGTTCCATAATTAAATGTATTAAGCAGCACATATGATATTAAAGGAATAACGTAATATATCTCACATATACTAGAAATATACTACTATATTTAAGACTCTAGCTCGCTAGTTTTCATTTATTTATATTTTTGGGCTATTTGGTACCTATTTGTTGAAATAGATTGATGGAACTCTTTCGAAAAATACAAGTTATATGCTTTGAATGATAAAAACAAAACAGAATAATGCTACATTGCATAGAAGCTAGAAAAACAGAAAAAAAGCCTAGAGTCAAAACATCTTAGAAATATTTTGCACTTTTAAGCGCGCTTAAGAGGTAAATTCCGATTTGTTTACAGCCAATACCTCTTATTTGCGCTGAGACTTAACTAAAAACTTAAATTGTATAAAACATGTAAGCATTTTAACACTGTATTCGGCGAAAAATGCTTCAATTATGGACTTAAAATGATAGTTTAGCCAATATATCTGCGTAAACTTTCTAGTTTAGAAGATAAAAAATAAACGTGTCTACAGGCAAAATCGCTTATCTGCAGTACCTTTTGAAGAAAAACCCTATTTTAACCTACTCGGCGCGAGTATAGAGTAAATAACATAGCCCTATCCTATTAAGGGATAAATTATCTAAATAGAAACACAGAGATGTTTTTAGTATAACTAGCTTTTATAGGTTTTTAGAGCATGCAAACCTTTAAATGCGTTTTTCTCGAAACTACATTTCATGCAGATAAGCGATTCTGGTTGTAAGGGGACGACATTTAACTTAATAATAAAACATTAAAACTAATGAGGATTGCTCGTATAGACGCGCTACTCAACAATGTACGAGGTAAACTCGATTTAAGACGTCAGCTATCCGGATTTATTTCATTAAATACGAGATAGTCTGACGGTAGTTTCATGTTCAAAATCTAACTCAACGATCCAGTAACAGCCTATTCACTCTGGCCTAAATTGCTACGTCGAACATAAAGCATTCACGCTTTGCGAATATTTAATCTGCACTAAAAATGCGAAAACTGGTGAATTTCCATATTTGACTTGCCGGAATGGCTAATGAAGTGGCTGTGAAAGAGATTTCGTAATAGCTTCGCCTGCGCAGCAGTGCACAGGCTGAAAACAGTACGAAATCAATATACGAGTACAAGATGATACGGGAGACGTGAGCATCCAACCCTATACTGCACGGAAAAAGAGGATGTCCTAGATTAAGACAATATGCCCTTGGTCAAGACAATAATATTTCGTATATAGCCGGACGCCTTATTGTATTAGATGAAGACAAATACTTGGGTAAAAATTGTTCTTTCTTAAAAAATATATATTTGGATTTAAACATTATTCCTGAAAGTATTAATATTCTTGGTCGAAGAATTCCTTTTTTCCGTGTAGATTTCATTGACTAAACTTATTTGACGGATAAATGTCATCACATTCCGTCCCTGTTTGTTTTGTTTGAATAGACGGAGACGGCAACTCATTTATCCGTCAAATAAAACTAATCAATGGATGGTGAAACAGCCCCTTAGTCTACTATATCGTAACATTACAAGTGAGATTAACGTTATAATAGTAGATATAATTATCTATAATTAAATAAAATCTAATCCCCGTATAATCTATTTCCCGTGTATTGTCGGGTTAGAATTACACCTCTCCATTTCTTCCGTGGATGTCGTAAGAGGCGACTAAGGATATAGGTTAACAACCTGTCACTATTGTACTGTTTAGTTTATGTCAAACTTTAAACCTAAAATTGCTAAAGTGGCTCCAAAATGGTAACGTTTCGTGTGCTCTGCCTACCCCATTTGGGAATACAGGCGTGATGTTTCCTCTGTGTGTGTAAATAAAATCTAAAGAGGGGGCCGTCGTTTAGCAGTGGACGTCTTCCGGCTAATGATGATGATGTCACTCAAAATGTACACTGTAACTGCTACTTAAAACGTTGGCAGTAAAACGGTTGGTTCCATAGCTTTGAACATGAAACTACCGAGAGACTGCCGTGAGAAAGGGCTACGAATTAGCCCGAAACAGTCGAGCTATACTCGATTTAAGACGTGAGCCATCTTGGTTTATTATTTCACTACTATAGCGGTTGCCCGCGACCGTCCGCGTAAAATTCAATTTTCTCTGTCCCGCGAGAACTATGCAATTTTCCGAGATTGAAGCTATCTTATGTCTTTCCTCGGGACTCAAACTATCTGTATACCGAATTTCACCTGAATCGGATCAGCGGCTTAAACGTGAAGAGGTAACAAACAGATTTACGAAAATATTAGTGGGATAGGATGAATATAGAGGCTATCAAAATTTGCGTAACGAATCTGCTATGCTGGTAACCTGTAAATCTCAGGTTGCGAGACGTGTGCCACAACCACTAGAGTTTTCCAAACTCTTTCTCCTATTCCGTGTCAGGACCACTTGTCATACTGTTTTAAATCTGTGTGCTAACGGTAACCACCTGCCGGGTAGGTATTTGTTTAGGGCCTTAACCACTTGTCGGAGGTGAGTGAGTTTTCGTAGCACACCCGCTGTGTCGCTACTGTTAATCTTACAGGGTTGGCCAGGGTGGGGTCGATTGTAGTTACAAAATGTCACCACCGACGCAAAAAACGAGGGGTGTTATAAGTTTGACCGCTACGTGTGTCTGTGTGTCTGTATATGGCACCGTAGCTCTTAAACGGGTGGACCGATTTGAATGCGGTTTTTTATTTGAAAGCTGGTTTTCTAGATGTTGCCCGCGACTTCATCTGCGAACAATTCATTTATCCCTATCCCGCAAGGACTATGATGATTTCCCGCAAAATTAGCCTAAGTTAATTTAGTATAAGTACCTAGTAATATTTTTTTTATCTAAGCGTCGTCGGTGTCGGGGACCGCTAAGGTTAATACTTTAAATAATACAACATTATGTACTTTAGTTTCCTGTAAAATCAAATGTTTCCTGTTAAGTCAGCATAGTCCCCGCGGGATAGGGAATGAATTGTTCGCAGATGAAGTCGCGGGCAACAGCTAGATAGTGCATAATTATTTTTTACTTTTTAGTTGTTTTTGTTTGACGGCTTTTTTTTCAGGCGTTTTTATTTATTTTTGCTGGCGTTTTTGTCGGGGGTTTTTTTTAGGATTCTGTAGTCCTTTGGCCACATCTGCACTGCATTTCAGATAGGGTTCAATCACGGGTCAGTTTTATGTAAAAAAAAAACAGTTTTAAGCCCCCGACGCAAAAAGAGAGTGTTATAATTTTGACCGCTATGTGTGTCTGTGTCTGTCTCGAGTCTCGACGTCTGTGTGTCTGTGTGTGGCACCGGAGGTCTTTAACAGGTAGACCGATTTGAAGGCGGTTTTTTTATATGAAATCAGGTTTTCTAGCGATGGTTCTTAGACATGTTTCATCAAAATTGGTTTAACCGTTTTTAAGATATTGAACTTTGAAGTGACAAAGTCTGGGGTTTTACACCTTTTTGTTGGTTAGGTTAGGTTATTCAACAATAGGGTAGTTATTGCTGAACCGATTTTGATGAAACATGTCCAAGAACTATCGTTAGAAAACCTGCCTTTCAAATAAAAAACTGCATTCAAATCAGTCTACCCGTTTAAGAGCCACGGTACCATAGACCGACACACAGACAGACATAGCGGTCAAACTAATAAGACCCCTCTTTTTGCGTCGCAGGTTAAAAATTAACGAACTCTTCGAATGCCTTGTTTGAAAGCAGTTTTAGGTACTAATTTTGTATGGTCTTTGTGCCTGTGGAATTACCCAAATGAGTTTGGATCATCAATCTAAAACGAAATGCGTATGAATTCGAGTCGAAACTAGCTTCGCGTTAATCCATATAACAAATGGGTTCGCGAAGATTAACCCCGATGTAACCAGATTTCAATGGAGACTGCTAAAGACAAATGATGACGTGGTTCTATGAGTACTAATCAAATGAGAAACGCTACTTTATTTAACCCACGGCTTTGCTCGCGGTTACCATTAGTAACCAGGTAGTCGCGCAAATGATTAATTAGTCATAGGTTTGACAGTTGAATTGAAATACTGAGGTTTTACTACATAATGTTTTAAACTTTCGTGATTTTCACTCATAGTCAAAATACCACCAACGGGACTTATCACGCTAAAACACACGAGTAATATTTACTTCGACGTTTCAACCATATTACAGTGGCCGTGGTCACGAGTTTTGGAAATTCTCTTGGGCAAAATACCACAAGCGGGACTTATCACGCTAAAACACCCGAGTTCTATTTACCTCGTTTTTTTTTATTATTCAACTGGATGGCAAACGAGCAAGTGGGTCTCCTGATGATAAGAGATCACCACCGCCCATAGACACCTGCAACACCAGGGGATTGCAGATGAGTTGCCAACCTAGAGGCCTAAGATGGGATACCTCAAGTGCCAGTAATTTCACCGGCTTTCTTACTCTCCACGCCGAAACACAACAGTGCAAGCACTGCTGTTTCACGGCAGGATTAGCGAGCAAGATGGTGATAGCAATCCGGGCGGACCTTGCACAAGGTCCTACCACCTGCAAAACCTGGTTTCAACCACACATTATGTATTTTACCCTAGGGAATTTCCAAAACTTACATAGTGGTCTTCATTTGCAATCGGAGTTCATAGTTGGCAATAGAGAGGCCAAGTCCTTTAGTCGCCCTTTTAGGGCTGCGTCTGCGTCCCTTTCTTCATATAAGTAGCGAATGGTTTTTTTTTTGTTAAATCAGATTTCAGACACACAAATCAGACACACACACTACACACTACTGTCAAAAAAAATTCAAATTCAAATGATTTATTCAGTAAATAGGCCAGGCAATGGGCACTTTTACACGTCATTTTTTAAACAAGAAGAATGCGCCGCAAGAAACTTGGCAGAAAGTCATTTTTTCATAAAAATGTGTTAAAAATATAGTTGTACTAGCCGTTAAAGCCGTGGTGGCCTAGTGGTTTGACCTATCGCCTCTCAAGCAGAGGGTCGTGGGTTCAAACCCCGGCTCGCACCTCTGAGTTTTTCGAAATTCATGTGCGAAATTACATTTGAAATTTACCACGAGCTTTGCGGTGAAGGAAAACATCGTGAGGAAACCTGCACAAACCTGCGAAGCGATTCAATGGTGCATGCGAAGTTCCCAATCCGCACTGGGCCCGCGTGGGAACTATGGCCCAAGCCCTCTTGTTCTGAGAGGAGGCCTGTGCCCAGCAGTGGGACGTATATAGGCTAAAACGACGACGACTAGCCGTTACCCGCAACTCCGTCCGCGTAGAATTCGTTTATCGCTATCCCGCGGGAACTGCAATTTTCCGGGATAAAAACAATCCTATGTCCTTCTCCGGGACTCAAACTATCCGTGTACCGAATTTCATTTAAATCGGTTCTGCGGTTTAGACGTGATGAAGTAACAAACAAACACAAACAAAAAATTAGACTTACAAACTTTCGCATTTATAATATTAGTGGGATTAAATATGTACTTGTATGTATGTATGTATGTAAACTCTTTATTGTACAAAAGAAAATAAACAAAACACAATTGACAAACTTTGAGATACTTGTACAAAGGCGGACTTATCCCTTTAAGGGATCTCTACCAGTCAACCTTTGAGTAGATGAGAGGAGCAATCAGTTAGGGTCCGACAAAGAGTGAGTTTAAGAGAAAAAAGAAAAAAAAATTGTGGAAGCTACTATACAGTATTTTAAACAATACTTAAACTATACTTGTGATGTAAGCCATTACATTAAATAATATTGTAAAACTGATATTATAAAATAAACGTACTTCGTTGAGTCTCACGCCGGATTTTTCTGAACTGAGAGATGAGGTGAGATGCACATCACGCTAAACTGTAGTCAATAATGAAACATAGCTTTGCAAAGAGGCATTACGTTAAAACATAATCAAAATCTTTATCCCAATACGTTATATTATAGTTTATACAGGCCGTTATAATTTCCACAACTCACATTTTTCACTCAAACTCCTGCTAAGTGGCAAATCATGTATCGGCACAAGAACAAGTACAGAGGGATAAGTCAGGACCAAGGGGCTATTATTAGCCCTCCACCCGGCCCGATCGATAGCGTGCTTGAAAATACATGAACCTTTCTCCTTTAATGATTTTAAGGGATTATAATCTGCTTGGAACCGAGAGCCTTGTAGCTACGATTATATAGTGTTGTAAGAAGCTCGAGTCTTGGAGTCTTATATAATAAAACTGGAGCCATTTTTGAAGACTCGAGTTTTTTATGAAAAGACTTGAGTCCTGCCAAAAAGAACTCAGACTGAGTCTTTTTAAAAGAACTCATGACTGAGTCATCTAAATCCATAGCTGCAGTTGGAAGAAAATAAAAATAATATTTAACAAATTAATGATTTACTAGGTAGGTCTTCAGGTGAAATCTTTCGATTATGTTATTTGCGTTTAAGGCAATTAAATAAATAAATAAATATCACGGGACAATTCACACCAATTGACCTAGTCCCAAAGTAAGTCAAAGTCAAAGTCAAAGTCAAAGTCAAAATATCTTTATTCAATTTAGGCTACAACGAGCACTTATGAATGTCAAAAAAAATCTACCACCGGTTCGGAAAAACCTCTGCTGAGAAGAATCCGCAAGCTTAGCAAAGCTTGTGTTATGGGTACTAAGCAACGGAAAATATAATTATATAGATAGATACATACTTAAATACATAGTAACACCCAAGACCCGAGAACAAACATTCGTATTTTTCATACAAATATCTGCCCCGACACGGGAATCGAACCCGGGACCTCAAGCTTCGTAGTCAGGTTCTCTAACCACTAGGCCATCTGGTCGTACATTGTTACTATTTTTTATTATACGATTTATTTTCAATCAGATTAGTAAATAAATATGGAGGTTTTTCCGAACCGGTGGTGGTTTCACAAGTTCATAAGTGCTTGTTATAGCCTAAATTGAATAAAAATATTTTGACTTTGACTCTGATGACGATACTAACTCAAGTTCATGACTCAGTCTAGCTCAAAGAACTTAAAAGACTCGAAAGGACTCAAGAGACTCAAAGGATTCAAACTACCTAACAAGTCCTAGTCTTGAAAATCTACTCAAGTCTCTAAATGAAGACTAAAAGACTTGAGTTTTTTACAACACTACTTGTAGCCTGTGGGGTCTGAACTATGGCCTATCAAGCAGAGAATTGTGAGTCTGAGCCCTCACACTCCCACGCACATCATCATCATCATCATCCCAGCCTATATACGTCCCACTGCTGGGCACAGGCCTCCTCTCAGAACAAGAGGGCTTGGGCCATAGTTCCCACGCGGGCCCAGTGCGGATTGGTAACTTCACTCACAACATTGAATTGCTTCGCAGATTTGTGCAGGTTTCCTCACGATGTTTTCCTTCACCGCAAAGCTCGTGGTAAATTTCAAATGTAATTCCGCACATGAATTTCGAAAAACTCAGAGGTGCGAGCCGGGGTTTGAACCCACGACCCTCTGCTTGAGAGGCGATAGGTCAAACCACTAGGCCACCACGGCTTTTTCGCCCACGCACACTTTTGAATTATTTGAAACTTTCTGCTGCCCACTGCTCCGTCCACGTAGAATTCAATTGTCGCTATCCCGCGGGAACTATGCAATTTTCCGGGATAAAAACTATCCTATGTCCTTCCCCGGGACTCAAACAATCTGTACCTATAACGATTTTAGCTTTCGTGATTTTCACTTTTAATCAAAATACCACCAACGGGACTTATCCCGCTAACACACACGAGTAATATTTACCTCGACGTTTCGGCAACATTACGGTGGCCATGGTCACGGTATTACTCGTGTGTTAATAGCGTGATAAGTCCCGTTGGTTGGTATTTTGAAATCGTAATAACTTTTTCTTTGAAAAGGTTCCTTGGTGGTTCGTGATAAAGTCTTTGACCGTACCTCCAGTTGTGTCGATTGAGAGCAGCCTGCATCCACCTTGAACCCGCGGCTTTAACCAGATCATCCGTCCATCTCGTTGGGACGTCCTACGGGATGTATGGGGTCGTTAATTATTACAAGGTGATCCAGTGTAGTGACATTGGGCGGGGTACTGACGATCCGGGCACTGCTCACGAATGATTGAGGTTGACAGGCTGCTAATCAGTCCCGCAGACCTTCGCCTATGACCGTAAGCGTTGGAAGGAGACAGACTATTAAGCTTGTAAAAATGCCGATAAACTTGAGCATCCTGTAAAGGTGGGTACTGACCAACGTTACGAGGTGTAATGTAACATGTAACACAGCGAGAATTCATGCAGCCAGTACGTAGTGTTACAGGGAAACAAGCGAGCAACGAGTCGCTCGTTGCTCGCTTTGAGTGCTCCACCCGGCTGTCGGTTTTTTTGGTGATCTTTTCACTGTTACACGGTTCAGTCAGTACCTACGCTGTAACAAGTCGGCCATCTTGACTGAGAGTGGCTGGCGAATCCATTGTGCCCCGTAGCACAAGTTTTTGACGAGCAACATTACGCCAATTATTAGAACACAGCATATTAAAGTACTGTATAAAAACCATTCAGCATATTAATCAAAGTTCATAATAAACAATTTTTATACAAACATCGCGAAAAGTATAAACACCTGGCAAAAATCCAGCAGCAGTCATTTATGTGGCAATATAATCCGTGCTGCTATAAAAAAAAACCTAACATCGACGGCTAAGGTGTACCTAGTAGGCTTAACCTTCTAAACCTAACCTATTTATCCGAGTCGCTTCTGCTCCGAACCGTCTTGCTCGCTCGCTTCGCTCGCTCGCACAAATCAAATGTTTTTTTTTGCGTTTATCACGCATGATGTTATACCGTCTAATCATTACCTATTCTAAATGTTTTTTATAGATTTTAATCATTATATGAAAAACCAAATACATATTCATAATGAAATTACTAACTTATGTATTACAGCAATTGTTGTTATGACTAATGAATGTTATATTATTTAAAGCTTATGCTCGTTAAAAATATGAAATCCGTTTTTATGCTAAATTAGCAGCTAAATTAATATTATGATTCTTAAATGTAGTAAAATGAAATTATGCTAAAAGTTTGTATGACGATTGAACGGCACTCAGTAGTGTCGCATTACGCAGGATAAGAAAAGTACAACAACAATAATAATTAATAAATAATAAATAAATATCATGGGACACTTGACACCAATTGACCTAGTCCCAAACTAAGTAAAGCTTGTGCTATGGATACTAGGCAACAAATAAACATACTTATATAGATAAATACATACTAATATAAATATTAAAGATCCAAGACCCGAGAACAAAACGTTCGTATTATTTATTCAAAATGAATCTGCCCCAGCCGGGAATCGAACCCGGGTCCTCAAGCTTCGTAGTCAGTTCCCTAACCACTTGACCATCCGGTCGTCTGTACCTATACTAACAACAATAATATATGTAAGTGCAACATTATAACAATAACTTTATGACCAGACAAAAGCTCTGTATTTTTCCGCCAGAATATTTAGTTTACAAAACGCCCGGCTAAAACCAGGACGTCAAAGTCTAGCGCAAACTCGAAAATTTTATTGTGAAAGCACCCTAATGAATATTCGGCAAACAAGGAAACGGGGAAATCTCGCAATGTTTTAAAGCTTACAGAGCTTTCTCGAACTTTCTGGAAGTTTCTCGAACAACGCTTCAAGTTATTTTGCGTCATATTATTTCAAGGACTAGCGATAAATCAGATTGATTACTCTTAAAATTGTGTTCATAATAAACTAGATTTACCCGCGGTTTCGCACGCGTAAACATAGGCCCAGGTCTATATTCGAATCCATAGGTACAATATTAAAATCCATAATGTAATGCTTTGTCATAATGATCATTTGCCATAACTCTTTTTTCTTGAAAAGTATTAATAATTCCTGGTTGTTATAAAATAAACCTAACCTATATAGTTCTACAGGATGGCCATTTCAAATTTCCTGAAAATTTTATAGTTTTCAAGAAAAATGAGTTGACAAACGATCATTATGGCAAACATTACATTAGGGCAAACGATATTATGAATTACGAAGGAGACCCCCCAGCAATTTAATGTCATCCACGTTGCATAAAAAAACGTGACAATTGTCCCAAAATGCCTCATCTATAGAAAGTTCTTAATGACATTCCCTATCTCATTACGTTACTGTACCTATGTGGCATAAAGGACATAGAGCCTTCATCCTTAATAAGCCTTTATCTCACCCACAAAGCAAAGCTCTCTGTCCTTGTCTGTCAATCTTTTGTCCCTTATTGACACATGCCAGACTGCCGCCATGTTTTAAGCTCGGCGCACACTGGCTGAGACAATAGCGAGCTTATAACAGTCGCTTCATGTAATATGAGCTGTGATAAGAGTAAAAAGCACAAAAGATGACATTATTCTTAACCGACTTAAAATAGGAGACGGTTCTATGTTCGACTGTTTTTTTTTGTATGTTCACCGATTACTCCGCCAATACTGTATTTGACAACTCCTGAATGTGCCATGTCTCATATATTATATGAAAATATAGGTATACAGAAAGTGTTTAGCGAAGAGAAAACTTAAATTGATTGAAAATTGGATTTAGTGATTTTTTGAAAAATCTATATACCTCTCTTTCTCAAACGCTTTTCTCTATGCAACAACTATGGCGCTACTTTCGTGTGACGTCACATGCATCTTTCTCTGTCTAATCTTTAATTTCAACCCCTTATTTGTAAAGGTAGCTTTTTTAAAATTTATAATACATATAAAAAATAGTCAAATCCGTATTGTGGACCGATTTTCAAAATTCTTTTTTTGTTATAAATAGCATACTTCTGCGGTGGCTAGTGTAGAATATTTATAATGCAAGATGTGGGTAAGTGAATAAAGTCAGTCTAGATCCAACTACGTGTTCTCATTCGTCTCCCTAAACAATATTTAATTTAACATGGCGCAGCCGGTAGGATTCGAACCTACGCTCCCAAAGGGAATCTCGTACAGTTGGATCTAGACTGACTTTATTCACTTACCCACATCTTGCATTATAAATATTCTACATCTTCCTTTTTATGGAAATATAATAAAAGAATTCAACAGCTAGGGAAATCGAGCGCGACCCTCAAGTTTTATAAACGCAGTTATAGCGATTTTGACATTTTTTACACCAAGTCAAGCATTTAGGTACATTCAGAAAGTATAATTTATCGAACTTTACTTGATGAACCTTTTAATTAAGAAACTTTTGACTTTGACTTTTTGACTTTGAAGAAGACCACAGCCAACAGAACTCGTTTAAGCTGAGTAATGCTTGCGTGCTTATAATAAGTGATCTCGAATTCATATATAAACTACTAAGAGGAAGCTTTATTTTAATGATTATTTCAAACTGATCTGATGCTGAAGCCGGAAGAACCCTGTTATAAGAAAATATAACCAAGCCGTGTTTGGGCTTAATGGAATCGTTGTGCGATGCGCTTTTGGTAAATATCACTAAAAAGGAAATTTTTAACAATTTTTTTAAGGTGCTTTAGGGTAATTCCGTAAACGGGGTTATTCCATTTATTTAAAATTTCTCCTAAACGTGTTGATGTTTAACCACTGGCAGCACTTAAATGGACGCCCCATTTACCGCTCCTCGCGTCTCTCCAGATGATGCGAGGCGCTGACATTAGTTGGACGTACAATATATATTTTTTTGGGTCGAGTGCATTTTCGTGCCAAAAAGTTAAATACGAAATAACCCCAACACCGCTAACTCTAAAACCTGATAAGTTACAAGATTGAACTATTAATGTTATGACAAATAATCGTTTTTTGCGAATGACTGTGTCAGTCTAAAAGGCCTAGCTATAGTTTAATTTTTTTTCCCGAATTACCCCTTTAGGGGTTATTCCAGTGAAGTGATTCCCGAAATAACCCCAGCTTACTTTAGTATGGTAATTGTCTGAGGTATTCAAACTTTCAACTTTTCAAGATTTACATTTTTTTATTTGTGGTGCCAACCTCCATCTATGGACCCCAAGCCAACCTTACCTGCCCGTGGTGCACCCTGCCGTCTGACAGACTGGGCTCTGGCAGCTGGCTGATTGCGGCATAGCGCAGCCAAAATCGGCACAGTTAAGTCCCCGGGCCCCGGATTGGCTGCAGCATCGGCGGTGCAATAAACTGTGCCCTACGATCGCCAACTCGCATGCCCAGTGTGGGGATTATGGGCAAACCCCTACCAGAATTAAGCGCACGGCAAAGAGATGGCCCCCAGTTCCCGGTCGCCCCGCTATTCCTTGTCATAGTAGCGTTCATGGTAACGGTAGGGCAGAGGATGCTAAGAATCCCGGTCGATCCAAGGCTACCTAAGTAAACTGACCCTGGCTACCTAGAACGGACGGACTTTTAGGACTCTTCTAGCGCAGTTGGAAGTGGAGCTGGAGAACATAAGGGTGGCATATTCAGGAGTTAAGTGAAATACATAAAGAGGGCACCATCATCTTAGACTCGGGCCACCTTCTGTACTTCCGCGAGGATGATCAAACATCACAGGGTGGCGTAGGGTTCCTTGTTAATAGATCCCTCTCTAACAACATTAAAGAGATCTCCAGTGTGTCGAACAGGGTAGCGTACCTGATACTTCGGCTATCAAAACGATGTAGCATGAACTTTATTTAGTTGCTTGCATACTTGCTTCTTTGAAATGATTATGGTTCACGCGAGCGAAACATGCTCACTTGCAAGCTTGCTTAAATGTTTGCTTGCATGCTTGCTTGCTTGCATACTTGCTTGCAAGCTAGCTTAAATGATTGCTTAAATGCTTGCTAGCATGCTTGCTTGATTGCTTGCTTCATTGAATGTTTATGATTCACGCGAGCGTAGCCGCGGGTAAAATCTAGTTCAAAATATTAAAGTGACATGGCATTTCTAATTGTTTTATATACTTACTGGTATATTCCCGCGGCTTCGCTCCTCTCCCCCTATTCTGCTATTCGGGGCGGAGACAAAATCTACAATCCACACATCAAAGATCATAATAATCTGTCCAGCTGTTCAAGAGTTATAAATGGTGTAACTAATCCAGCTTTGTTCTATAATATATGTAGATTTAATATTCCTTTGCGGCAAATTTTGAGAACCACATTGCGTTTGTGGGTTATTTCGGAATACAGATATTGAAAAAATCTGTAACTGTGGATATTACTAACGAAATAAAAAATAAAAATGAATGGGGTAATTTCAGCCTAAAAAGAAATATGAACCTTGAGCCAAATTATAATAAAGTCCACCTTTCAATAACACGCAGAATAACCCCGCTATATTCCGAAATAGCCCCTGTGCAAAAAAAATAAGTAACTAGTTTTTGAATACCAATATTTCCATAAATCGATCATATTTTAGAAACTTTTTTATATAGTATATAAGATCGATTAGTGGAAACGACAGAAATATCCTAAGACTTTAAATATAATTTACCAACTCGGAGTAATTAACGAAATTACAAACGTCATGTCAACTCATCAAAAATCCACGTGGAATTACCCCAAAGCACCTTATTTTTTTTTTATTTGACTGGATGGCAAACAAGCAAATGGGTCTCCTGATGATAAGAGATCACCACCGCCCATAGACACCTGCAACACCAGGTGTATTGCAGATGCGTTGCCAACCTAGAGGCCTAAAATGGGATACCTCAAGTGCCAGTAATTTCACCGGCTGTCTTACTCTCCACGCCGAAACACAACAGTAAAACTGACTCCAAAAAAATTCTCAAAATATTATATTCTTGGGAACAATAAATCTATTACAACAATAGAAATAGTATAGGTACAATTACGTATTGCTACTTTTAAAGTCGGTGCCAGATAAGGTAGCTCAACATACATAAACGTGTAACTTACAATAATCATATTCATAACAAATAATACACAGCGCAAAGAGAAGACACATGTCATTGCGTCACACCAACGTAGCAGGGGGGCTACTAAGAAATTCGAAAATCGAAGTTTGTGTCGTGCCGCTCCAATAAGTGTCAGCGGGACAGCAAGATACGAAGTTCGAATTTAAAAAAATTCAAATGATTTATTCAGTAAATAGGCCGCAATGGGCACTTCTACACGTCATTTTTTAAACTACCAGCGCTTTCGAAAAGACCATCATTGACAAGAAGAATGCGCCGCAAGAAACTTGGCAGAAAGTCATTCTTTCATTAATATAATTACAAATAAAATACTTAAAAACTATATTATACAATTAAAGAAAAAAAGAATACAAAAACTTATAATAATAAAAATTCAGGGATGTATGGGGTCCCTTAGTTACAATACTAAACACTAACTACTTATATCTAAACTATATCTACGTTCAGTGGAAGTGTAGAATGCCTCCACCGTCATAATTTTTAAAATAACTTTCGCACTTCGTAGTACTTGTTTCGTAGGCTTGTCCACGGAAGCGTACTTAAGCATAATAGGGGTAAACATCAACATACGCAAGTGTACGACATCCTTAAGCCAACAAAGGTCGTTAACCTCTCTATAGAAGCAATAATGTCGCCACATAACCGCATTAGTATAGTAGGAATATTACTATTGCTCTTAAACCTATGGTTTTTACAGAACCTTTATTTCGCATACTTAAGTAATGTAATCACTTTATACAATAGACGACCAGATGGCCTAGTGGTTAGAGAACCTGACTACGAAGTTTGAGGTCCCGGGTTCGAATCCCGTGTCGGGGCAGATATTTGTATGAAAAATACGAATGTTTGCTCTCGGGTCTTGGGTGTTTAATATGTATTTAAGTATGTATCTATATCTATATAATTATATTTATCCGTTGCTTAGTCGTTTGCTACTTTGGGACTAGGTCAATTGGTGTGAATTGTCCCGTGATATTTATTTATTTATTTATTAATTACGATACGCTTCCCTTGAATGTGATTGTGAAGTTGATTTTAACTGAAATGTACATCCTGCTATTATAAATGGTTCTCCACCTTTCCCCAACTCACGATACCCAAATGTTTCATTTGCCAAACGTTTTATTATTATTTCCCAACTAACGATCTATGGAACCATGTTTTTTTCAGAACTTTCATAACCTAACCTAGCCAACAAAAAGTTGGAAAACCCCGAAATTGTCACTTCAATGTTCAATACCTCGAAAACGGCTGGACTGATTCTGATAAAACATATCCGCATTCAAATCGGTCCACACGTTTAAGAGCTACGGTGCCACAGACACACATGGCGGTCAAACTTATAACAACCCTCCTTTTGCGTCTGGGGTTAATAAAACAAACCCGACCTAACCTACTGTGTTCTATAAAACCATAACAAAATACAGTGTTTTTTTTTGTTTTGGAAATGAACCGTTTGGCAAATAAAACATTTGGGAATCGTGGGTTGGGAAAAAGGCAGGATGCCATTATAAACTAGCTGTCGCCCGTGATCCCGTCCGCGTAGAATTTGTTCATCTCAACCCCTATCTAATAAAGATTGGTTTTTTGGAATCTTTTTGTATTTTTTATTTCAATTCCAAATTTTTACTTTTACGGTCATCCCGTAAAACCTAAATTGAAAAAAGTCCAGCAGTGGTGTAGCGGTATAGCACGCGGCACGGAATGCCGAGGACCTGGATTCGATTTCCGGTGCTGGTCTTATTTTTCTGGTTTTTTGTCCAGCAGTGGTGTAGCGGTATAGCATGCGGCACGGAATGCCGAGGACCTGGGTTCAATTCCCAGTGCTGGTCTTATTTTTCTGGTTTTTCTGTGCATCTATATTTCAGTTTGTATTTTCCCTATCTAATAAATAACAATTAACAACTATTTATAACAACTAACTATCCTATGTCCTGTCTTTAATTTCATCTAAATCGGTTCAACGATTTCGACGTGAAGAGGTGGTAGAAAACAAAATTAAAAACTTTCACATTGATAATATTAGTCGGATACAGTTTGTAAGTCTGTTTGTTTGTCAAATCAATATCACCACACGAAATCGATCGATCGATCGATCGATATCGTTTGGTGGTCTCAAAAAGCCTGCTACTATTTATTACACAAATAGCGCATATTGTTAAAAAATACAGCTGTGTTGAACACTTGTGATGTGACGACAGGATGGCCAAGTGGTTAGAGAACCTGACTACGAAGCTTGAGATCCCGGGTTCGATTCCCAGCTAGGGCAGATATTTGTATGAACAATACGAATGTTTGTTCTCGGGTCTTGTATGTTTAATATGTATTTAAGTATGCATTTATCTATATAAGTATGTTTATCCGTTGGCTGGTATCTGACAAGCTTTGCTTAGTTTGGGACTAGGTCAATTGGTGTCAGTTTCCCATGATATTTATTTATTATACATACCTACGTTCATAAATTTACCCTGCTTTGAGCTGACTGGTACAACGGGGCATGTTTCATCATAATTCCTCTTTAATGACGTAAAAACTCTTGACAGTGAGTTCTCGAAGTTCACCAATTAGTCAAATTAGATAGAATCGTGCTCACGGATCGTTATTAAAGTACATTACCACAGTAAATAATAACGGATAAAAATTACTCATTCAAAATAACCTTTTTATTTACCATTTTGTCGGCATAGTTGCTACTTTATTATTATATTCTGGCACTGATAGTCTTTGAGAAAAGCCCCGGACGGACAGACAGACAGACATGGCGAAACTAGAAGGGTTCAGTTTTTGCAATTTTGGCCAACTATAATACTTTTGCCCACACATAGAATATTTTAAAACACCCGTTTACGTAAAATCTCGTCAACGGCATTTATAACATTCAGAACAACTTCAAGCAGGGCAAAACCTAACATTGTTCTGGTACCGATAAAGTTTTCAGTAGAACTTTCATGCCCTGATAGTTTTATTCGATCCCTTAGTTTTTGGCATTAGCGGCCGAAACTAGGGCAATTTCCGCCGTGGGCAAAGTTGGGCCCTCGCCCAAGTCTGAAAAACTGGTGATTTAAGTTTGGCTAAGTTAGGTCTACGGTTATTGGAATAAGTTAGGGCTAAGTTTTAATAGCGTTGTTTTTAACGTTACGCTTTACTTAAAAACATACATATATTTTATAGGTGATGCCACGAGAGTTGAAGTGAATGATTTTATACACACAGCTAAATGAAGAACTGATTGCAAAGAAGGGGAATTAATGAAATCAATTAATGAATGTCAAAATTCCGATGTACGTGGTGTCCAAAATCAAATTCAAAATTGTTTATTGCATGTCACATTAAAGGCGTGAGGATGGAAAACTACAAACTAGGTATACCAATACAAATAACAGAGGGCGCTTATTCTAATAGGAATGTACTTAATTATACTTGAAACAAATAAACAAATAGGTATATGCACACTCGTGAGCCACATTTTGAGTTGTAATATTACATTATGAACTGTGAAAGCCACCAGTCTTCTGTCAACGAACTCATTCGTTTTTGTCGTCAAAGAACTCAACCGGGCTATACGAGTACATACATAGAAACATATTTATTGGTTTTTAGAATTTGTTCCCTTAATTAAATAACTCAAAGCTTGAAAATATAGTTGTAGTCATAACTCTTTATCGTACATACATAAGATACATAAAATATACGTTGAGAGATCGATAGTATTGATAGTATTTGAGTAGTTTGTCGGACTCGAAAGTAGCATCGATTGTATTATACATACTTTAAAGATCGTTGATAGTTACAGATAAATTTTTTATTAGTTTCAATGTATCTTTTACAATATTTTCATACCTTTCTAAATTGAAAAAGTATTTTTTAAAACCTTTTACAGTGAGTATTTAATACTTTGTGATAGTTTGAAAATCTAGAGTAGATACCTGCAAACCAACCCTTACTTCTTTGTAATAAAGTTTGTTTTACTTGTAAACATTAAAGCTCCATTTAAAAAGCTTAAAGCTAAATGGAACTGCCATTCATAATTCCGTTCCAAAATGAACAAATTCATCGAGCAATGTGCGTCCAAATTTAATACTTAGAAGAAACAGAGTTCAAAGTTCTAATTTATTTGATTTTTTATTGATTTTGTAGAGGAGTTTACTTACATGTTCTTTCAGTTGAGTTTGTGATGCGCTAACGGGGTCACGCCGTTTTGTCACCAAATTAGTTTTTAAATATTTTTAATTATAAATATGTATGTTAGTCTGTAAGGTATTTATTGTACGGGCCAAGTTGCCTGAAATAAATGAATTTATGATCGAAAATTTTGATTACAGACAGACAGACAGAGAGACAGACAGACACACAACGGGACAAGTGAAACTAAATAAAAGCTTGTAAAAAATCCTAGACGTTCCTCAACATCTGGGAGAATTTCACAAAATCCCAGTCCGGCAATAATGTCAACACAATGGCAACCCGTTCAAGGACACCTCTACCTCTTTAGCCTCTTCAACCTCTTCAGAGGTGCGTCGTTAACAAAGCACCCTAGCCACATAAGGGCTTTCGAGACCCTTGAGGCCGCAGTTCAGAAATGAACTCAGAGCATATGAAATGATTTGGACATCAAATGTAAGGGCTACGTAGGCTTATTGGTGAGGCCTCACTGCAGCACTGATATGAGGAGTTTGTTTACATAATGTGGGAGGGAGCTGAGTAGGAGAGTCACCCGATATAAAAAGTCTAAGTATTATGAAATAACTATTCCAAATATCGATGACATAAGCAATTAGTTTGCTCTCACGCGACCTATATACGTATTATGTACTTGGGCTTTTCAAGAAAATACGCTGAGAATCGTTGCCCGCTTACCGTCGTGTATCTCAAAAATGGTTGAGCGCATTAAATTTTACATTCCACAATTTTATAATAGATGCTAACATTATTAAACTAAAGGGATTATTCGACGCTCATGCCATTATTGTTTCTTCCTAGTCGCGATTCTGCACAATATGGATTCCACACATTTGCTTTTGATGACATTCCTTATTCTTCGCAGTCAGTAGTTTTATACAATCCGGTTTCTTCCTAGTCGCGATTCTGCACAATATGGATTCCACACAGTTGCTTTTGATCACATTCCTTATTCTTCGCAGTCAGTAGTTTTATACAATCCGGTTTCTTCCTAGTCGCGATTCTGCACAATATGGATTCCACACAGTTGCTTTTGATCACATTCCTTATTCTTCGCAGTCAGTAGTTTTATACAATCCGGTTTCTTCCTAGTCGCGATTCTGCACAATATGGATTCCACACAGTTGCTTTTGATCACATTCCTTATTCTTCGCAGTCATTAGTTTTATACAATCCGGTTTCTTCCTAGTCGCGATTCTGCACAATATGGATTCCACACATTTGCTTTTGATGACATTCCTTATTCTTCGCAGTCATTAGTTTAATTAGTTCATGTAACTTTTCCTCATGAGTTTTCTTTTGTTTAGGCATGTTGATATCTGTAAATGAGGCAAAGGGTGCAAAGTGTAGAAGAATTGGTAAGATTTTATGATAATAACCCATGGTTAATTTACACACACGGAAAAAACATAGATTAATATTTAATAACGGTAATGAAATATTTCATAACCATTCTTTAATATTCATTACCGTTTATGCTAGAGTGAATGTGGTGTGAGTGAATATGACTGTAATGACGAGAATGGTGATACATTTTCATTACTCATTAATTGTACCTTTACTCCTCAAAAGCAAACGTAATCTTAATTATAATTATTCAGTTACCCAGAAAAAATGGTAATGAAAAAAATGCGTACCATATTAAAGAATAAAGAATGTGATCAAAAGCAACTGTGTGGAATCCATATTGTGCAGAATCGCGACTAGGAAGAAACCGGATTGTATAAAACTAATGACTGCGAAGAATAAGGAATGTGATCAAAAGCAAATGTGTGGAATCCATATTGTGCAGAATCGCGACTAGGAAGAAACAATAATGGCATGAGCGTCGAATAATCCAACTAAAGCAATAAAACCGAGATGATCTAGAAAAAATGTTTTTTTTTTTGTTTTTGAAAGGCTTTTGACCTTGAATAACTTAGGACGTAGGCACGAGATTTTATGAGACTTTTGAGACAACTTTTAGAATGCCAAAATGAAAGTGTATACAAAAATTCAGTTTTTTTTTAATTGGGCTGTGGACGCGCGCGTTCTAGAATCTCGCATTGACAGCGCGTTTTTCTTTCCGTAGAGCAAACTTAGAATTAACGCGCATACCGCGTTTGTATCGATAAAAACGCACGTCACTAATCCTGCCGTGAAGCAGCAGTGTTTGCACTGTTGTGTTTCAGCGTGGAGAGTAAGACAACCGGTGAAATTACTGGTACTTGAGGTATCCCATCTTAGGCCTCTAGATTGGCAACGCATCTGCAATCCCCCTGGTGTTGCAGGTGTCTATGGGCGGTGGTGATCTCTCTTACCATCAGGAGATCCACTTGCTCGTTTGTCATCCAGTCGAATAAAAAAAAATGTCGACGGGCGCGTTAAAAAAAAAGCGGTGTTCAAAGTTTCTTTATTATCTCTCATTACAAGATTGATCGCTAATTTGACTGGACCGGATGACATAAATACTGCTTTCTAGCGTTTTTTCCCACAAGTACCCTACGCCGAAACTTGGAATTCGCCCACAAACGATGGATATAATTCACCGCCTTCGCCCATTTTCTTACTAATCGTCCCCGATGGACTATTGATCAATTATAGGAAAAATCCGAACTTCTAACCCACTACTGCTCCCCAGAGATCGCAATTTATTGACGCCACGACCAATCCCTGTAAGATTTTCATTAGAGAGAGAGAGAGAGAGAGAGAGAGAGAGAAAACATTTATCGATACACATAAAATACATTAGATGGGAAAAAAAAAACAACATCGAATAGTATAAAGTGGACCCCACTCAGCATAATGTTACGGGGTTTGTTTGTTGTTGTAGTTTGGGTTACAGTTGTTCGTACATAGGTACTCGTATGATAGCCCTAAGCACAGAGTACATTATATACCCTAAGGATCAGAGCTCATCGTAAAGCCGACAGTCTGCTGATTTGGGACAAAAAATGGCAAAAAATCCAAGTATTTTAAAAACAAAACCTCTCCTTTCAGTCAGGTAAATAGTAGACAAGGCAGTTACAGCTCTTTAGTCTTTATTAATGTCAAATACTTAATCGAGAATTGAAGAGCTGTAGTTTTATAGTAATGCACAGAGAAGTTGTGGCAGTCTAATGGTTATACCTATGGCCTGTCAAGCAAAACATCGTGGATTCAAACCCAGACTCGTACAATTGCTCATGTGTGAAAATACACTTGTTTATCACAGCCTGCACAGCACAAACCTGCAAAGGGCAAAAATATCTGACACTTCATATCGGCCGTAGAAATTGAGTCGTATTCGATATTTTATGCACGCTTTGTAGTGTTAGATATTGGTGCTGGTGACAACACGGTGTCCACTCTGTTCCATTTCTGTAATTTCAAAATCCAAATAATATTCAGTAAATGGGCCGCAATGTACACTTTTATACGTCACTTTTTAAACTACCAGCGCTTTCGGAAAGACCATCATTGCCAAGAAGAATGCGCAGCAAGAAACTTGGCAGAAAGTAATTTTTTTCGAAATAAAATACTTAAAACTATAGTATAAAATTACAGGAAAAGAATAGGGATCCTTTACTTACAAAACTTAAACTAAACATAATATGTAACGATACCTACGTTAACGTAATAGAAGCGCAACTCCCACATAAACTAACCCCTCCTTCTCTTCCAGGAGTTGGCGGCATCGACTCCCACGCAGCGCAACTGGCGCGGCATCCTTATAGCTCTGCTGGTTATCGCCGCGGTGCTGGGTCTGATAGTCTTCAGCATCGCGCTCCTCACGCCCGCGGGGGACGGGGGCCGCGTGCGCGGGCGCAGACCGACCCTACACGAGGTGCTGCAGGAACACTACAAACCGTTCAATGGCACCTGGCTATCAGGTATGATATTTATAGCGACCTGCCCAAAAGATGTTTTATATATAAGCGGCATATTTCAATTTGTTGTTTCGTGGCGCCATCTCTGGCCGAGTAGCTGAACTATATTAGTTATATCTGCTTGATAACAGATGGCACTGTCTATGGTATGCTAGCCTATGCTAGCTCAAAAATATAACAAATGCTCGCGCTTATGTCTTTATTTACGTTTTAAACTTTCGTGATTCTCACTCATAGTCAAGGGAGGGACGATCGGACGTTGTTAGTGTTGTGTGTCGGTGTGATAGGGTGACTAATAAAAGTGACCAAGTGCGGGTAGTTCGTGATACGAGTGCCGGCACTATTAGTGATCAAGTGCGGGTAGTTCGAAGAACTCGCGCTGCTAGGCAGACTTGACACCCCACACTTCAGTCTACTTCGTCTACTCGTGACTCGTGAACAAACGTGATTTTTTTGCCGTTTTTTGCTTATTTCTAATGAATGTTGTATAGATGATACGGAACCCTTCGTGCGCGAGTCCGACTCGCACTTGGTCGTTTGTTTTTAATGTCTTCGGCATCAAAAATCTGAGTGTTTCGAATAACGTCTCGCTCCAGCAGGGTACATGAACTGATTTGGTTCAATGTTCAATGGAGCCATCTCTTGCTTACCCACTCAATTTTAATAGGCAGTCCAGAGTTCACAGAACTGACATCGCTGGCCCAAATACGTCCGTTCCATTGCTAAATGCCAGAGGGCCACTACGAAATTCGAAAATCGAAGTTCGTATCGTACCGTCCCTATCACTCTCATATTAAACTTTTAAAATTTTTAATTTTATAAATTAATAATTTTATTAAAATTTTGCACTTCGTAACATAGAGCCAGGCCTGTCAGGATGAGACGCTTTGGTTATGCAGTTTCCATGCGGGCCTAATGCGCAATGAAAACTTCAAACACACCATTGCATCTTTGGATTTGCTTTCCCATTGAGTTTTCCTTCACTGAAAAACTCGTATAAATATCAAAGGCAATGAAAAGGGGAGGATTCTTGAATTTTTCGCCGAAAATGTTTTTCTGAGTGATTCGTCATTTCTCAACTGTTTCAAATGGACGAACGATTTTTTTCTGAAACTGTATCATATTTCAAGACTATACTTATCCCAGAGTAAAACCCCATGGGTTAGTCTCATAACAAGCCAGAAGTACCTACTTATCCATAAGAAACGGCTAGGAAATGGATCATCAACATCATCATCCCTGCCTATTTACGTCCCACTGCTGGGCACAGGCCTCCTCCCAGAATGAGAGGGCTTGGGCCGTAGTTCCCACGCGGGCCCAGTACGGATTGGGAACTTCACACATACAATGGTATGGTGGTAATTCAATGGAATTACTTCTCAGGTGTGTGCACGATGTTTTCCTTCACCGTAAAGCTCTTGGTAAATTTCAAATGTAATTTCGCACATGAATTTCGAAAAACTCAGAGGTGCGAGCCGGGGTTTGAACCCACAAACCACTAGGTCACCACGGCTTATGAAATGGATCATTTGAGAAACTTATTTTCGGCATAAAACTAAAGAAGCAACCAAACAAATGCAAAAAAATCCTTTTCTTAGAATGTCTTAGATGTTTGAACAATAAAAGTAGACTTTGATAATATTTCAGAGTCTCATAAACAGGTGTGCTAGGAATTCTAGATATTACTAGACATCACGTCCAGACTGTGGCCCGGTCAACGACCTGCCTTAGCTTTTCATAGCCTTTATTACACGTAAATGACACTCAGAGTAGCGCATAATAAAGCTGCTTTTAGTACCTACATTATTAAGTACATTGTCTTTTGTAGGAGAAAGAAAACCTTGGCGGCCTTTTAGCGAATAAATGATTGATTTGATTGATTACATTTTAAATTTACCACGAGCTTTCAAAGTCAAAGTCAAAATATCTTTATTCAATTTAGGCTATAACAAGCTTAAACTTATGAATGTCAAAAAATCTACCACAGGTTCGGAAAAACCTCTGTTGAGAAAAATCCGGCAAGAAACACAACGAGGTATATATTTTTTAAACAGATTTACAATATTATTAAATGTTATCTATACATCACAAGTATTCAACACAACTTTATTTTTAACACAGTAGGTTCGCTATTTGAAGGGATCGCTAATGCGGATCGGAATTATTTCCGAATATCCCTGTCCATGATATAATCATTAACTTTGTAATACGCCTTAAATATTAATTTCTTCTTGATAATAGATCTCAATTTTGTATCTGTTTCATTTATAATATTTTTTGGAATTTTATTATAAAAAAGTATGCAATTTCCCAGAAACGACTTTTTGGTTTAAGCCAATCTGTAAGATGGAACTTAAAGCTTCCCTATGTTTCTAGTAGCCTTTGGCTTATCGACGTATCGGCTTTAGGGCCTTATCTCGCTTGTGATTTAAGAGCGAACTTGCTGCGCGCTTGCAAGCTTTTAACTCGCTCGCAAATCGCAAGTGTGATAAGATAAGATGTGCTTGAGGTCCCGGGTTCGATTCCCGTGTCGGGGCAGATATTTGTATGAATAATACGAATGTTTGTTCTCGGGTCTTGGGTGTTTAATATGTATTTAAGTATGTATCTATCTTTATAATTATATTTATCCGTTGCTTAGTACCCATAACACAAGCTTTGCTAAGCTTACTTTGGGACTAGGTCGATTGGTGTGAATTGTCCCGTGATATTTATTTATTTATTTATGTTACTGAACCGGTGAGATACACCTTTGGCCTCATCTGCACTTAACATCAGGTGAGATAGAGGTCAAGCACGGTCAGTTTTATGTGAAAAAAAAAAATTCTTAGACGCACAATGCACAGCGGTCACCTAAGAGCATCCGCGATGAACGAGCGCAAAAAAGATACATTAGTCCACAATTTTAATCATGTAAACCATATTGTTAAAAATTACGTATTTTAACTTTTCCTTGTCTGTATATTTACGAAATTATAATTTTTGTTGGATCAAATCTGCACCTATTTCATAGTTTTAATAGCTTACGCCTCAAGAATAAAATTAGGGACCTTCTCATACCGCAATATTTAGCAATAATAATACTCGGAATGGCTCCCAGAATCTATAATAAAGTACCGAATGAAATAATGGAAATAGAACATTTTAATGAATTGAAGAGTAAATTATACGAGCAGCTATCTGGTTAAAAAAGCTTACTACACATCATCATCATCATCATCCCAGCCTATATACGTCCCACTGCTGGGCACAGGCCTCCTCTCAGAACAAGAGGGCTTGGGCCATAGTTCCCACGCGGGCCCAGTGCGGATTGGGAACTTCACACGCACCATTGAATTGCTTCGCAGGTTTGTGCAGGTTTCCTCACGATGTTTTCCTTCACCGCAAAGCTCGTGGTAAATTTCAAATGTAATTCCGCACATGAATTTCGAAAACTCAGAGGTGCGAGCCGGGGTTTGAACCCACGACCCTCTGTTTGAGAGGCGATAGGTCAAACCACTAGGCCACCACGGCTTCTATTATAATCATTAATTAGTTAATGCAAGGTTATCATGTATGTGGGAGCTTCATTGACTAAGTCTACGATTTGTATGCCTTACGTCGCAACATAGAGCAACAACTCTTTTTTTTTACACCCCATGTACTCTGTACTGTAATTACCTATTTTTTTTATATAAATGATTTTGTATTTTGTATTTGAATACAGAAAGCGCTCGCTGCTTCGCCAATCGCGTTTGTCTGGTACCGGGCCGTAAGAAACATAACACTCTCTCAAGGCAAACATTTTTAAACCCCCCAAGTTAGAATAATATTGAACACAAACAAGCTATAAGAGCTAGAGAGTTACGTGTCCCTAGTTTTTTAGTTAGTATATACTGTAGTGTGAGGGCATTTTCATTAAAACATGTACAACGTAGCAACGGCGTAAAGTTAAGTTGACAGTTTTGTGACGATTTTCCCCTACAGTTAATATGGAATAAAACGTCACAAAACTGACAATATTTAACTTTTCCTTAACTATGACGTTGCTAGGTACGTTTTTATTGAAAATACCCGTGAACGGGAATTTAATTAATCAATCAGTGAGTATTAAAAATCATTTTTTCCAAAACCCGGCAATTTTTAGCACCTCATTTTTAATTCCAAAAAAATAAAAAAGTTTATTGCTCATGAAACTACCGTGAGACACTTATGTTAAATGATATCGTAACGGATAACTCACGTCTTAAATCGAGTTTAGCTCGACATGTTTCGGGCTATTTCTTAGCCCTTCTTCACAAGAGCAGGAGCTTCGGGGTGTGCGCGTGTTGCGGCGGCCGCCGAGTCGCGTGCTCCTGTGAAGAAGGGCTACAAAATACTCCGGAACAGTCGAGCTAAACTCGATTTAAGACGTGAGACATCCGTTACAATATCATTTTATATAAGTTTATTGCTCTATACAGTCTTTTTTCGTATCCTACGTTATTTTCAGCCATACAAATCTCTCGCGAACATAAAAATTCATCATCATATTTGTATTATGGCTATTTCTTTCAATACCCTCGACAAACAGCGCCACCCCAATTCCCCTCATTCCCCCTATTCCCCATAAACCCCCTAGTCCGGAGTTGTAAAAAATTTTTATGAAGAGTGGCATTTAATTAGGGTATTTGAGTGCTTTGGTTTTGTTGACGGCAGACAAATGCAAGCGCATTAATATATAATTTAATTTATTAGCTGTCGCCTTCGACTTTGCATGCTAAAAATAAAAAAAATAAACAAGATTTTAAATTTAACCGTTATAATAAGAGTGATTGTAATTCACATTGATGTTAGCAGTTAGTGACGCTATTGTGTTGTTATATTGCATTTTATGACAATAAGCAAGAGGGTCACATGATGGTAAGCGATCGTAATTAATGGAAAATGTAATTTCCCTTTAGGTCAACGAGTTAGACAACAAGCTAGAAAGCTGGCTGAGATTGGACCAGGACTAGATTACTTGCCGTGAAAATAAAGAGGCGTTTATCAGGTTATTTGTGCAACTCATATACGTTAAAAGGAATCAAGAATAAAAACAGTGTTTTGTTTCATATTCCCCAAAGACTTCGTAATTTCAAGGAGTTCCATCTTTAATTTAAAATTAGATCTCGATCTGAACACAAAATGGCGTCGCTTATCGTCTCAAGATAACGCTATGAATGGAATTTCAATAAAACACGGAGGGGACTGTTGCGTAAATGAAGCAGCGAAATGGAGATACAAAACAAGTATAATAATCAAGGATACAAAGGAGAAATGGAAATCGAAACAACAATTCAAGATTGGACAAAGCGCGGTAGCTGATTTTTGAAATTATGCCCGAATAAATATCAATCAAGACACAATGGTACCAGTGTGTTTTTGAAAGAAAGAAAAAGAAAGAAGAGTTGGCCGTTAAAAAGCGCGTGCTTTAATTACCATTTGAGTAATATTTTCGACTGGTAGACAAAATGTAACTATACCAGGTAAAAACAAATAAGGGCTAATGAACACCTCTGGTCTCTTTTTCTGATTTTTCTGTGCATCCATGTCTCAGTTTGTATTTTCGATATGGTTTCACGGGATACCCGTAAAAGTAACAAATTTGGAGTTGAAATAAAAAATACAAAAAGACTCCAAAAAACAATCATAATTTGATTGCTTAGTAGCGACATCTCTTGTCTGGGTGAGCGGTTGGTTCCGAAAGAGTGTGACGTCTCTCGATGAGAACGGAACATAGATGTCGCTAGTGCTGCTGCATAAGTAGCGTAGTAGAAAATAAGCAACCTGAGATATGTATGCATAGGAAAAATTCGTGTCTAGATTCCTGTCCAGCGGTGGTGTAGGGGTTATAGCACGCAGCACGGATTGCTGAGGACCTGGGTTCGATTCCCAGCGCTGGTCTCTTTTTCTGGTTTTTCTGTGCATCCATGTCTCAGTTTGTATTTTCGATATGGTTTCACGGGATACCCTTAAAAGTAACAAATTTGGAGTTGAAATAAAAAATACAAAAAGACTCCAAAAAACCAATCATAATTATCCATAGCCTTGAAAGGAAAATAATTCACAATGTATAAAAGTATTTTTCATAGGTCAATATGACTGGTAGGTATCGTATAGTAGTGTTACCAGTACACACACTCTCATCTATGTAGTAGTATAAAGAATGTTGCAATATAAAACGTAGAAGTGTTGCCCTCGCGTCAGGTTTTTTATAACGCCCTTTCCAATCCCTTTCTCTGTCGGCCTTTACAACTGACTGTATAGATACGAACACAACGCAAACAAGAACTGATTCGAAACCTCCATAGAGCTGCTTTAACCCCCACAAACGAGGGGAAGTCAGTAAATCGAGAATTACGAAATGTATAACGTAAGGACGGTCGTAAACTTTGGAAACAGAAGAGTCAATAATAAGATGGTATTATACTGAAATCCTAATATTATAAATGCGAAAGTTTGTGAGTGAGTATGTTTGTTACTTCTTCAGGCTAAAACGGTTGGACGAATTTGGATGATATTTGGCAAAAAGTTAGTTTATAACCTGGATTAAAACATAGAATACTTTTTATCCCGATATTTCCACGGTAAAGGGACAAAATCTCTAAATAAAAACCGCTGGGTTTAGTCTTGAAATTTTGGACATTCTTAACACAACCTTAATGAAGACCACGATATAAATTTTGGGAATTCCCAGGGGAATTTTGTAAAATCCTGGAATTTCAATTTTAACTACCAGATCGAATAAAAATAAAAAAAAAGACGCTGTAGCTTAGTGGTTTGACATGTGGGCTCTCAAGCAAAGGATCGTGGGTTCAAATCCCTGGCTCGCACTTCTGAGTTTTTCGGAATTAATATTCGGATTTTGGAATGCAATCAAAGAGTAACTATTTTAACTGCAAGATGATGTAGATGCAATTTTCTTGCAGTTACTCGTAGTGTACAGTCGGCTTACAGTTTTGATGCGCGCTGCGTGCTAACTGAACGGCTTTAATGCAGTTGTGTTGTATACTAATAATCCAAGTTTTTAACACTGAAAAAAAACTTCTGCCTTTTACTCTCTAATAAAAAAGGCTTATTAAGTAATTTGAAAATTACTTTTACCCTTGAACTTAGCCCTTGTTAAACTTTGCAAACAGCTTAAAGAGGCCCAGCGCAGCCGTTACCTTAACTCAAGAGTTGAATTTCAATTAGTCTCATACAAATTAGGTGCAAAGTGAATCCGCTGTCTGCTGTACTCTGGGGATACCGCTAACTTGGTTAAGGTAAAGTCCAATGAACTCGAAATTCAGATTTAATGCCTTCAGCAGTGAAATAATCTTGTTTGGAGAGTTTTAGAGACATTAATAAGTTTTGAAAAGTACATCAGTCAAGAAAGGACGCTGTATGTTATTTTCCGTAGAAATAAATACTTTTCAAAAATTTTTTGTACACCATTCATTTATTAGATAATTTGCGAAATTATATATTACATAAACATAAAAAAGGTATGTTAGGTACAATAAAATTAAATAAGCTAAAACTATAATAAATCTAAAAATGGACCCTGCGGCATGGTACCAAAGATGCTGGCAGCATTTCCCCGCTGGATCGCAAGACTGATGCGTTGAGCGAGGAAACTGCCAGCTCTTCGGTCTCCTGTGGTATCTCTGAGGCTCTTTGATAGATCTTTGAAGAGACTCAGAGCGCCAGGGCCCCACGGACCAAGGGTCTCGACGCCGAAAGGTACAAATCATATTCGGCACCGAGACCACTGTATTTTCCTGCTTTGGCAGTTTCTGCCATTTCTGCTGCTGCTGCTGCCCTTATTGATGTTCTCAAATTTTTGAACTTCGGAAAATAAATCGAAAAACACAGAAGTGTGTCTGATTTTGATCCCACGTCCTCTCATCATCATCCCAGCCTATACACGTCCCACTGCTGGGCACAGGGCCATAGTTCCCACGCGGGCCCAATGCGGATTGGGAACTTCACACGCACCATTGAATTGCTTCGCAGGTTGTGCAGGTTTCCTCACGATGTTTTCCTTCACCGCAAAGCTTGAATTTCGAAAAACTCAGAGGTGCGAGCCGGGTTTGAACCCACGACCCTCTGCTTGAGAGGCGATAGGTCAAACCACGCCACCACGGCTTTTTCAAACCACTAGGCCACCACGTCCTCTGCTTCAGTCAAATCAAAAATTTATCGTTCTCAAAATAAATAAGGTAAACGTACTAGTGCTCGTCACTGTCCCAATAGTTGGCATCTTTAATCTTATGTCATTAGCAATAGAGATGACAGCAGGGTGTCGTCTATTGGGCATTAGCGTGTCGAGCACACGGACTTTTACCATATGGTCATAACAAAATGTGTTGTTATAAATTTTAAAAACACTAACAGAAATACATAAGTGACTGCAAAATCTACAGATTTCTAAAAGTATGGTAGAAGCAAAAACAACTAAATTAGTGGACAATGCCGTAAAAATACCCCCGTGTGGTGTCGGGTTAGAATTACGCCTCTCCATTTCTTCCGTGGATGTCGTAAGAGGCGACTGAGGATATAGGTTAAGGTATACCGTAGGCGACAGGCTAGCAACCTGTCACTATTGTACCGTTTTTGTCAATCTTAAAACCTAAAATTGCTAAAAGTGGCTCCGAAGCGGTAACGTTTCGTGTGCTCTGCCTACCCCATTTGGGAATACAGGCGTGATTTTTGTGTGTGTACGAGTACGTGTGCCGTAAAAAGAAATTCACGGTTGATTGTACGTGCCACCCGTTTCCGTGACAATCGAGTTAATTTTTGACTGAAAACAACAATGTTAATGTAATTGCCAGCATCGTCTAGAATTGTATAATATCATGAGTCTATAAAACTTGTCTTTTAACTAGACCGTCTTATTACTTTTTTCATCAAAATTCACTTAGTTTCAATATTTAATTTTCATTTGAAAAATCTTCGTCAAAATCTGGCGTTATTTCTTGAATGAAACATGTGTCGTATAATCTGTAGTAGCATAGACTTGCGTAGAGATGGTGTAAAAAATAAGCGATTTTTATTTACTTACCTTAAAATTAAAAAATACTTACTGCGTTTATAATTGAATAAACAGTCTTTGGAATTAAATCAAGTATTATAAATAATAAAATAGACAAAAATACTTTGATCTATTCAGTTAATAAATTAATCGATTTATTGAACAGATTAATTATTTTGCATTAGGTGCTAGGTTTTCACGTCACTAAATGTCTGTGGTCGGGTTAATGGCGTCTTTGTTTACACTTTTCATAAATTGGATTGAAATACAATAATAGTGGCGCTGTCGTAGTTCATAGTGTCAATTCGAAGGATCTGACTCTTTTGAATCTAGAGATCCATATTTCTCTTCTGTTCCTTGCAAAGGTTCCTTGTTATCGCCTATTTTGGTAACCCAATAAAACAGCCTTTGAAACGGCTCGCGGCCTTACAAATAGAGGATGCCGCAAAGGGGCTTGCGTAATAAATTTCATTTTTTCCCAACAATTTGTTTGTCTTAAACCTTGTGCCTGAAGATATTCTTCTCCAAAGGAATACCGTGTGACAGACTGCCAGACATTTTGCTCGCCATATTACAAGGAGATCTTGAAACAGCTGCCCTACAAATGAAATCGTCGATGATTATGAAATGAGGAGGAACCAACAATGGCTAATGGCTAATTTTACAGGAGAGCTTTAAAATTAACCGTCTTTGTAATTTTCATACACAATAATTTTTAATCGGTGATTAGAAACTCATTTTTTTTCTAGGTTAGTATTCCGTGGCGACCACATTTAAGTCGCAGTTACATGAAACAAAACGTCGACCTCATCTATTAAATTCCATTTTGTCATGGGATTAATATTTTTCAACTCCTGATCACCGATTAAAAATCACCGTGTACACCAGCCGCAAACTTTGCTACTTTTTGTAGGCTATGCGATAGACATTTATTATTAATTTGAACATTTACACACTAATTGATGGTCCTATAGCAACCACGGCTGCAGGGCCGGATTTAAGGGAGGGCAATCGGGGCAACAGCCCGGGGCCTCCACAAAACCCACAATATAGAGATAGGATTTTTTTTTTCAAATTCCGACGAATAAACACAATTAGAATCAGTAAAATACCAAAATCTCAAATGCCCTCATTTTATTTGGAAAATAGTATGGGCGCCTTCACTCCTTTGTAAACCTCCCCAATACGGTATTTGACTATTTCGTATATGTTTTATAAATTAAAACTACACAATGCCTGTTATCGAATAGAGAAACAATTTTTAAACTACGTTTACAAATAACAAAGTTATGAAGGTTTGAAATTCAAGATTAGACAGAGAAAGACATACTGGCATGTGACGTCACACGCCAGTACCGCCATACTTGCTGCATAGAGAAAAGCGTTTGAGAAAGAGACAGGTATATAGATTTTTCAAAAAATCACTATAAATCCAATTTTCAACCGATTTAAATTTTCTCTTCGCTAAAAACTATCTGTATATCTATATTTTCATAATAATATTAAGATACGGCAAAATCAGGAGTTGTCAAATACCGTATTATTAAAGATGTGGACGACTTACGGCTGATAATGGTGACTTTATGTATAAAGTTAAAATTGTAGAAAAGTTTTTGTATCTACAAGCTATAACAGCGTCGAGAAACGTAGCATTGTTGTTTAGTAACAGTATACTCGTATACTGCGAGAGGTCTTAGTTAAATTATTGGAATAATCCCGCCGGGATGGAATGCTACGGCGGAGAGATATTTTTCACATGATATTATTTGAAAGCGTAGAATGGCTACTATTTGGAAATACCTATTCAAATTAGATTGGTTTTTGGAGTCTTTTTGTATTTTTATTTCAACTCCAAATTTTGTTACTTTTACGCTCATCTCGTAAAATCCATAACGAAAATACAAACTGAAACATAGATGCACAGAAAAACAAGAAAAAAGCTAAAGACCAGAAACAGTGCTCAAGTGACAAAATAAGAAAACATATAAGCTAAGATATGTGGTGCATAGGAGAAATTTGTGTCTGTACTCCTGTCCAGTGGTGGTGTAGAGGTATAGGACGGAATGCTGAGGACCTGGGTTCGATTCCCAGCGCTGGTCTCTTTTTCTAGTTTTTCTGTGCATCTATGTTTCAGTTTGTATTTTCGATTATATCTTTATTCAATTTAGGCGTAACTAGCACTTATGAATGTAAAGGGAATTTCGACCGCGTGAGATTTGAGATAAGAAATTGCTTGTCCCCACTCACTAAGTACACTTTTATGAGAAAACACTTTTTTTGAGTAGAAGGTCATATTTTATAAAAAAGTGAAGTAGTATAAAGTGGGCCCCACTCAGCATAATGTAACGACAAGCTGCAAAGCTGTTTTTCAATGGAGCCATTTAAAACTAATTAAAAACATACACACATCATACCTACTGATACTACAAATGCGAAAGTGTGTGTGTTTGTATGTTTGTCCGTCTTTCATGACGAAACGGAGAGACATATCGACGAGATTTTTGGCTTAGAGATAGTTTATGGGCCAGAGAGTGACATAAGCTACTTAGCTGATCAGGCCCAACTCCTCAAGCGCCACAAGTACTCCTCTTTATTAAAAGATTACGAGTTTGCGGCGCTTGCTGTTGAGACTCTAGGGCCTTGGTCAGCCGATATGAAGTGTTTCATAAAGGCCCTTTCTTCCCGGTTGGTCGACACCCTGGGGACCCAAGACCTGCTACGTATTTATCCCAGCGGATCGCACTTGCGGTCCAAAGGGGTAATGCGGCCAGCATCATGGGAACTCTGCCATAGGCAGATCTTTTGGACGGGGTTTTCTCTTTATAATTTTTATATAGTAACATATAGGTCTTCTTAATATTATTATTATTTTATTTTATTTAATCTGTACTTATTTTGTTTTTTATTTGAGTAAATAAATATTTAAATAAACAGCTACTTTTTATCCCGGAAAAAGCACAGTTCCCGAGGGAACTGTTATTCTACCGGTTTGGGCTGGCTTCCAAAAATCACCAGCTTCCAAACACGTAAAGCTCTCTCTTTGTGGGTTGAACCCGCATGGATCGCTGAGAGTAGCAATGGACGAGCACAATTGTTGGGAACGCTGCGTTTGGAATTTAATATTTCAATATACAGGGACGGGATTGTGTCGTTTATTCGGCAGTGATACCAAAAAAGACAGTTTTTACGTCAAATCCTAAATAATAACAGAGAAAGTCTATTTGTCTGAGTATAGCTCCATAGACCATGGCGCTATATAACGCAAGTAACACAAAGTGTTGAAAGTACAAACTGAGACATGGATGCACAGAAAAACCAGAAAAATAGACCAGCACTGGGAATCGAACCCAGGTCCTCAGCATTCCGTGCTGCGTGCTATAACCGTACACCACTGCTGGACAGGAATCTAGACACGAATTTTTCCTATGCTTACATATCTCAGGTTGCTTATTTCTACTTTGCTACTTAAGCAGCAGCACTAGCGCCATCTAGGCGTCTGTGTGGCCGTAAAAGTAACAAATTTGGAATTGAAATAAAAAATACAAAAAGACTCCAAAAAACAATCATAACATAAGTGTTGCTTTGACAGAGTCTCGCTGTAAAGGAGTGAAACACAAGAACGGGCTTAAGACAGACGCTTCCCCGAGGAACTGTCTTTCGTTTATTGGTGTCCATTAATTAAGATAATTAGTTATTAAGAATAATCAAGACATTCAAAGGTAGTTACAGGTGGTAGGACCTAGTGCAGGGTCCATCCGGATCGCTACCACCAGCTTACTCGTTAGTCCTACCGCCAAGCAGCAGCGCTTGCACTGTTGTGTTCCGGTGAGGAGAGTAAGACAGCCGGTGAAATTACTGGCACAAGAGGCATTTATCTTAGCCCTCTAGGTTGGTAACGCACCTGCAATCCCTCTGGTGTCCATGGGCAGTGGTTATCACTTACGATCAGGTGACCCATTTGCTCGTTTACCTTCCTTTGACATAAAAAAAGAGAAATATGAGTGATAACCAGCTAGAGAGACCTCCTTTTCCGTCAAATTTTTTTTTAGCTCCTCCATCATACTACTATAGCACGCTATACTAATACCGAAATGGCTGGCTATTTAAATAACTTAGTAGATTATGAACTAGTAGGTATACATTTTCTTTGCTCACCGCCGCCTTGTACGTCTATGTAACAAATGTGTGCTCATGCAGCTCCTCCACCTTCACGCTGTAAGAACACATACAGATCACACAAACCCGACTATCACCAGCACTACACGTCGCTGACGCGTTTCGAACATAACCGGATTTCATCATCAGAGCAGCACAACCGTTTACGATGCTACCTGGGTGTTAAGAGCGTTTATACCTGCTGAGCTGACAACGTTGCATTTTTGTTAGTTTTTCTCGATTATTCCATATAAATTGAATGAAAATTAATAATTTTGTGTGATATAGAACACTTCTTATATAAGTTAATGTGTCTACTTCAATAATTATTCTTTATTTTCAGCTTATTTTCTTTAAAAACGGTAATAAACATTAATTCGTTTTTCCGGAGCCAAAATGGCAAAAACGGAACCCTTATAGTTTCGCCATGTCTGTCTGTCTGTCTGTCTGTCCGTCCGCGGCTTTGCTCAGGGACTATCAATGCTAGAAAGCTGTAATTTTGCAAGAATATATAAGTAAACTATGCCAACAAAAAAGTATAACTAAAAATTCAAAAAAAAATTTTTTTAGGGTACCTCCCATAGACGTAAAGTGGGGGTGATTTTTTTTTCTCATCCAACCCTATAGTGTGGGATATCGTTGGATTAGGGGGTTGCTAAAACAATTTTTCGATTCAGTGATTTGTTTGCGAAATATTCAACTTTAAAGTGCAAATTTTCATTAAAATCGAGCGTCCCCCCCTCTAAAATCTAAACCGGTGAGTGGAAAAATTTGAAAAATCAGGATGGTAGTAAGTATATCAAACTTTCAAGGAAAACTATAACGGCTAAGTTTGCTTGAGAATTATTAGTAGTTTATGAGTAAATAGCAGCCTAAGGTATAAAATATACCTAAACTTGGAATATTCCGTACAAAATACGAAATCCTTAGAGGCTACGGAACCCTATTTTGGGCGTGTCCGACACGCTCTTGGCCGGTTTTTTCGTAAATAACATTGCTGCGTGCGTTTGTCAAGTCCCTCTATCTAAATATACAATTTATGACAAAGTACTTGCATAACTGCTCGCTGCTCCCATATATAGGTATAGGTACTGAATTAACCGACATAGTCTTCGAAGACTGTTATTAGGCCAGTGGTTTTACATTCCAACTGCTTTCCTACATCCGGATTTTCCCTGCAAAAGACACCAACCATTAACAGCCACTCGTCTTGGCCCTTTGCTTTCCAATTTTCCGGTTCAATGAACCCGAGAAATAACCGGTTGCGGGCCCTTGTGAAAACTATTGCTTGGCTTCAGTCTGATCCCTTTGGGCCGGTTTTTCAATGAAAAGGCCCGCCAAAGAGCTTTGAGGGTTGTTTCGTTTAAGGCGTCACACCTGCGATTTGCGGGCGAGTTGAAAGCGAGGCGAGCGCACAGCGAGTTCGCTGTGAGCGCGTAACGATTTCGCCACGAGCTGTGTATCGCCATAGTAAAATAGGAGAAGTATGTAAACTCCGACCATTAAGGAGACTTAACTGCCTACTCCGGCGCGGACGCTTAGGGTTGTCGATGTCTATTTTAGATTAATTACCTACCGGCAAATAATTTGAGTACGAAAGTTAACTTAAAATCTTCTTATATCTATGTCTAGACAAACAAGATTCTATGCCGCTTTATTATTATTATTACACTAAATTTAAAAATAATATTTATAAATTCGCTGGAGTGGCGAGGGCGATTGTGTACAAACAAACAAACTACTAATTTACAACTATACCTAATACAAAAAAAATACCTAAGTACGAGTACGCGAACGTAAAAGGTGATCAAGCGTAAGACGAGTGAGCTAAAATCAAAACGTACTGCACCGACGACAGTGCAGCCTTGACTAACTAAAACTTAATCCTCCTTAAATTATCAGCGTGTGCGTACGGCGGGTGGCTGCGTACCGGCGCCAACCGGCGCACACACATTTAAGCCGCGCGATCTACTTTTGTTTGTAGTGAACTTACTTCACCCATTTTACTATGGTATCGCGCCAAAAACGCCATATTGTACACTCTCGTACAATAATAATAGGGCGTTTTCGGTGCTAGAGTATACGCAGTTAACTCGCTGCGCGATCGCGGCGATATCGTTGCGCGCTCGCAAACTTGCTGCGAACTCGCCTCGCTTTTGATTGTAATAAGGCCCTAAGTATGGGTTTCGTTGTAGATAGAAGCTATTAGAATGGCGTGTAGTCACTTCAAGGCCAGGCGACGAGCGCTCACGCTTTTTCGCTTTACATTGCGTAGCCGAGAAGCCTGGCGTATTTTGGTTCCATCCCATCCCAGCCTATGGCGAGGAAACCTGCACAAACCTGCGAAGCAATTCAATGGTGCGTGTGAAGTTCCCGATCCGCACTGGGCCCGCGTGGGAACTATGGCCCAAGCCCTCTTGTTCTGAGAGGAGGCCTGTGCCCAGCAGTGGGACGTATATAGGCTGGGATGATGATGATTTAGGAGTAGGACATGTTAAAGTCATTGTATTATTAATCTTGCTAACGTCGGTTAATGAGTTGATATAAAATATGGTACAACGAGGTAAGTACCTATTGAGACGTGCTATCAACACGGCTAGCATTTAAGTGACTCGCTCCCTTTATTTTTAATTTTTATTTTTTTTAATAGGGAAAAGTCAGTTGCTCTCTTATTATAATCATTATAAAAAATGTAAAGCTAATAAAAACTGAAAATTAAGAAATGCTTCAAATTTGGTATGAAGGCAGCTCTTATAGCACAACCAATAAAAAAAGTGAAATTATAGTTTAACCCCCTTATTCATAAACGACAATCAAACCTATTTTAGTTAAAATGCCGCTAAAATTCGTTTGTCCTTATCTGTCACTTCGACATTTGTATTTGTTAGAAAGGGACAAAGCATTTGTTAGTTAACATAGGCTTGTTAAGTTTTATGAATAAGGGGGTTAATGTGTATGTCAGTAACTTTTTAAAATAACTCAACACTCCGTACATTTTGCTCAGGACACGAGCTAAAATTGGATATTCATTAGGATACCTACAAAATTGTACGGAACCTTTGGTGCGCCAGTGCGACTCGCACTTGGCCACTGTCATAAAATTGGTAAAACACTTCGACTCACGTCGACTATATTAAAATAAAAAAATCCTGCCCACGGAAGAATGATGTTACTATTGTACAATGCCCGTACAATCCAAAAAGAAGAGGTCCACTATAGGGTTCATGAAATGAAACTCCATACAGTTTACATTCGTAGCAAAGTATATTGAACAAAAAACAACTTCTTCCTTTTATAGGATCTGAGGCAACCAAACGATAGCGCCATCTAATTCGATCCCAGTGACATCTATCCGATTTTAAATAAACTAAATATTCCGTGAACAACTATGACTTTTTGTGAAAGTTTCCATCGTGGGTCACATTCAGCTGGTCCAAAAGTAGGCACTTACCTCCTCCATAAATTATATCATTATTGTTTTAGATAATCGATGCATACATTACTGAAATGCGTCGGCTCGCAGATATATTGATTCAACACGATTCGCTATAATAAAGTAGGTATCTATGTCAATTAGGTTTTCCTCATGGCATGCAGATCACGTACGCATATCGGATGCATTCTGCCTTGACTACGTTTAAATGAACTAGAAATAACCCGATCATTCTCAGTCTATGTGAAAGCCGCTATGAAATATCAGTTTTAACTATAAAAATAGCAGCTTGATTGCCTTTAGTCAGAGAGTTTAGCTCATTCATCCTAACCTACTACATACTGGTATATTATACACATCTGACGTGAGTGGTATAAACAAATTTCTGACTATTTTGAAATATTGAGAAGAAACATTGTGTGTTGAAATTGAAATAATATTGAATAAAGCGTGTGTGCTATACATATCTGTTTTTTGCACAAATACAAAATGAATGTGTTGAGTATTCAAGCTATTTAACTATGCAGTTGGTATTAGAAGTTGCGGAATAGAAAGATCTGGTTTTAATTCAAACAATTAAATCTTATACGAAATAAAATAGCTGGGTTTGAATTTGGGTCAATGTGTTGTACCATCAGCCAAATATGTGGTCTACCACCCTAAAGTTGATAATCGTTTGCATGTCATAAAACAATAATGCCAAAAGACGTGTCTGTCAACTTGAAAGTTCGAATTTAGCGACATATTCATTTGATAGGAACTTGTTTAAAAATTGATAGACCACTTATTTTGCTGATGGTACTAACGTAAAAAAAATCGTGCTTACATAAACATAAATGTATTATAAGTAATTAAAAATACATCAAAGAACTTCCTTAGGGATGGTCTTTTTTCTTCCAACCATAATACCTTCTCTCACAATACCAATGCAAAATATTTTTCTAAATTCGCTCATAGTCATAATCAATTGAGTTTTGAGTTATTTACTCATAACGAACACGAAAAAATACAGTCAAATTGCAAAACTAAATATATAACTAACCTTATCTATAAATTACCTCAACTATCTTACATATATTGCTTAGTTACTTCGAAATCACAATGTAGGGGTAGATCAGGGTTGAACCAGTCTTTAGCCTCCTTGTCGTACCAGAAATACTGACCTTTCACAGACTGGTCCACATCCAGAGCTAAATAAACTGGTGCTTTACTGGACTCCTCCATGGTGAATATCCCCTTACCACTAGTCATCCCTGTTTGTACAAAACCAGGGTGTATGGAGTTTACGGCTATGTTTCTATCAACCTCATTCTGTTGGACTATGGTCAACGCGCTTAGCGCTATCTTAGAAATCCTGTAGGCAAGTAACTCGACTTGGAAGAAGTCTTCGCTTTTCAACGTACCATTTTTAACGGAATCTAGGAACCACTCTACAAATGCATCAACATCTGACCTCTTTATGTCCTTCTTGGTGAGCCTGGCGATCCATTCTTTGTTTTTCAGGTTGGAAATGTGTCCACAGTCGCTGGATATGTTGATCACTCTACCGTTAGGCTTCAGGATAGGGAAGAAATATTTCTGCATGGTTAGAACGGCATAGTAGTTAGTGTTGAGGACCTTTTTGGCATCTTCATAAGTAGTATTATTCCAATCTTCAGTGATTATGGCTGCATTGTTAATAAGAATATCCAAACCTCCATGTTTAGCTTTGAAGAATTCCGAACATGCCTTTACACTTTCTTCATTAGTGATCTCTAGTTGATGATAATGGGGATTGAGTCCTTTAGCTTTGAGTTTTGCAACTGCATCTTTACCTCGCTGCTCGTTTCTTGCTGCTAGATAAACAGTTTTGACTCCTCTTTTGAGTAGTTCTTCTACGATGGCGAATCCAATTCCTTGGTTGGATCCTGTTACTAGTATTACTTTGTCTGTCATTTTGTTCTTTCTTTCGATATTCACTGCACCATTTATCGAAGCGTAATGTGTGTTGTTTGTTATACTACGATTATTTATACTTGCATAGTGTACTTGATATTCCTAAGTACTATATCAGTGGGTTAACGATAAGTAGACCCCGCTATCGGAGGTGCAATATGGTAGCAGCTGTCAAGTCTTAGGGATGGGTAAGAAATACTTTAAAATACTAACTAAATGTCGATAATTTTTCTTTACCATAATGGCAGGAATAAAACAGGAATAATTATAAAATGAATATGTATTAAAATTTTAATTAAAAAAAATAACTTTAATTCAACCAATATATCTTAGCTCTTTTATTTTAGAAATATGTCAAATATGACATTAAAATATTTTTATAAAAAAAATAGTAACAATATTACGAGGCATATTTCTAAAAATGAATAGAAGTAAGATATATTGAGTTTAATTACAGATTTTTTTTTATTAGTCCCGTTTTACAAAATAAACACGTTTAATGAAAGTCTTAGACTGTCATTATCTCATTATGGTAAAGAAAAATTAACGACGTTTTGTCAGTATTTTAAAATAATTTTACCCATCCCTAAGACTTTATTAACCAAATTGCACCTCCGATAGCGGGGTCTAGCGATAAGCAAGCTATTCGATCAAAGTCACCTTCGATAGTTACATGAATAATGACTTGGGCATATTGTTTATAGCACTAGAACTGTAACGCACTTTAAATTCATAATGATAAAGTGTGTCTGTTTGTCCTTTTCGTAATTTCAAAGTAAACTTAAGTTATACTTTCGATGCTTGTGACGATGACGAAATATTTTAGGGCTATGTACCTACATCAACAGAAAGAATTAAACCCTTATAAGATCTGTCTTTGTCTGGCAGCCAATTTGTTCTGAAACTACTGAACCGAATGAGTTCAATATGCACATACATGTAAGAAGGTGACCTAAAACGGGCGACTAACGTAAATAAATGAATTTGGAAGCGGGCGCTTTTGGAGTGTCATCATCATCATTATCATCATCATATCAGCCATAGGACGTCGTGACTTTAACCAGGTCATCCGTCCATCACGTTGGTGGACGTCCTTTTGGAGGGTAAATTACAAAATTAAATAAATAAATAACATCCATGCAAATCCATAGCCTAGTGTAGTAGTTATTGCAAAACCATGGGTAATTTAAAATATCTCAGTTACAGTATGTACCCGGAATAGAAAATTTTATAGTCATTGAGGCAAATAATATTGCTAACGTCAGTTAA